>NC_143146.1:42219318-42370833 GCF_059928025.1 Delphinapterus leucas | reverse complement strand
AGATATCAATTACAGGAAAAAATCTGTAAGAAATACAAACACATGGTGGCTAAACAACAAACTACTTAATAACTAAGATATCACTGAAGAAATCAAAGAGGAAATCAAAAATACCTAGAAACAAATGACAATGGAAACACGACAACCCAAAACCTATGGGATGCAGCTAAAACAGTTGTAAGAGGAAAGTTTATAGCAATACAATCCTACCTTAAGAAACAAGAAACATCTCAAATAAACATCTGAACCTTACACCTAAAGCAATTAGAGAAAAAAGAACAAAAAAACCCCAAAGGTAGCCGAAGGAAATAAATCATAAAGATCAGATCAGTAATAAATGAAAAACAAATGAAGGAAACAATAGCACAGATCAATAAAACTAAAACCTGGTTCTTTAAGAAGATAAACAAAATTGATAAACCATTAGCCAGACTCGTCAAGAAAAAGAGAGAGAGGATTCATACCAATAGAATAAGAAATGAGAAAGGAGAAGTAACAACTGACACTGCAGGAATACAAAGGATAATGAGAGATTACTACAAGCAAATGTATGTCAATAAAATGGGCAACCTGGAAGAAATGGACAAATTATTAGAAATGAACAACCTGCCGTGACTGAACCAGGAAGAAATAGAAAATATGAAGAGAACAATCACAAGCATTTAAATTGAAACTGTGATTAAAAGTCTTCCAACAAGCAAAAGCCCAGGATCAGATGGCTTCACAGGTGAATTCTATCAAACATTTAGAGTAGAGCTAACACCTATCCTTCTCAAACTTCCAACATATAGCAGAGGGAGGAACACACCCAAACTCATTCTATGAGGCTTCCATCACTCTGATACCAAAACCAGACAAAGATGTCACAAAGAAAGAAACCTACAGGCCAATATCCCTGATGAACATAGATGCAAAAATCCTCAACAAAATAGTAGCAAACAGAATCCAAGAGCACATTAAAAGGATCATACAGCATGATCAAGGTGTGTTTATCCCAAGAATGCAAGGATTATTTAATATATACAAATCAATCAATGTGATATACCATGTTAACCAAGTGAAAGAGAAAAAACATATGATCATCTCAATAGATGCAGAGAAAACCTTTGAAAAAATTCAACATCCATTTATGATAAAACCCTCCAGAAAGTAGGCATAGAGGGAACTTTCCTCAACATAATAAAGGCCATATATGACAAACCCACAGCCAACATCATCCTCAATGGTGAAAAACTGAAAGCATTTCCACTAAGATCAGGAACAAGACAAGGTTGCCCACTCTCGCCACTATTTTTCAACATAATTTTGGAAGTTTTAGTCACAGCAATCGGAGAAGAAAAAGAAATAAAATGAATCCAAGTTGGAAAAGAAGTAAAGCTGTCACTGTTTGCACATGACATGATATTATACATAGAGAATCCTAAAGATGCTACCAGAACACTACTAGAACTAATCAATGAATTTGGTAAAGTAGCAGGATACAAAATTAGTGCACAGAAATCTCTTGCATTCCTATACATTAATAATGAAAAATCTGAAAGTGAAATTAAGAAAACACTCCCATTTACCATTGCAACAAAAAGCATAAAAATACCTAGGAATAAACTTACCAAAGGAGATAAAAGACCTGTATGCAGTAAATTGTAACACACTGATGAAAGAAATTAAAGATGATACAAATAGATGGAGAGATATACCATGTTCTTGGACTAGAAGAATCAAAATTGTGAAAATGACTCTACAACCCAAAGCAATCTGCAGATTCAATGCAATCCCTATCAATCTACCAATGACATTTTTCACAGAACTAGAACAAAAAAATTCACAATTTGTATGGAAGCATAAAAGACCCCGAATAGACAAAGCAATGTTGAGAAAAGAAAAAAATAAAAGAAAATGGAGCTGGAGGAATCAGGCTCCCTGACTTCAGACTTTAATGCAAAGCTACAGTAACCCAGACAGTATGGTAGTGGCATAGAAACAGAAATATAGATCAATGGAACAGGATAGAAAACCCAGAGATAAACCCACACACAAATGGTAACCTTATCTTTGATAAAGGAGGAAAGAATATACAGTGGAGAAAAGACAGCCTGTTCAATAAGTGGTGCTGGGAAAACTTGACAGCTACATGTAAAAGAATGAAATTAGAACACTCCCTAACACCATACACAAAAATAAACTCAAAATGGATTAAAGACCTAAATGTAAGGCCAGACACTATCAAACTCTTAGAGGAAAACATAGGTAGAACACTCTATGACATAAATCACAGCAAGATCCTTTTTGACCCACCTCCTAGAGAAATGGAAATAAAAACAAAAATAAACAAATGGGACCTAATGAAACTTTAAAGCATTTGCACAGCCAAGGCAACCATAAACAAGACGAAAAGACAACCCTCACAATGGGAGAGAATATTTGCAAATGACACAACTGACAAAGGATTAGTCTCCAAAATTTACAAGCAGCTCATGCAGCTCAAAATTTAAAAAAAACAAACAACCCAATTCAAAAATGGGCAGGAGACCTAAATAGACATTTCTCCAGAGAAGATATACCTATTGCCAGAGAATACATGAAAGAAATCTCAACATCATTAATCATTAGAGAAATGCAAGTCAAAATTACAATGAGAGGGCTTCCCTGGTGGCGCAGTGGTTGAGAGTCCACCTGCTGATGCAGGGGACACGGGTTCATGCCCTGATCCGGGAAGATCTCACATGCCACGGAGTGGCTGGGCCTGTGAGCCATGGCTGCTGAGCCTGCGCGTCTGGAGCCTGTGCCCTGCGACCGGAGAGGCCACGACAGTGAGGGGTCCATGTACCACAAAAAAAAAAAAAAATACAAAAACAACAACAACAACAACAATTATGAGATATCATCTCACACCGGTCACAATGGCCATCATCAAAAAATCTATAAACAGGCTTCTCTGGTGGCACAGTGGTTGAGAGTCCACCTGCCGGTGCAGGGGACGCGGGTTCGTGCCCTGGTCCGGGAGGATCCCACGTGCCGTGGAGTGGCTAGGCCCGTGAGTCATGGTCACTGAGCCTACGCGTCTGCAGCCTGTGCTCCATGACAGAAGAGGTTACAGCAGTGAGAGTCCCACATAACACAAAAAACAAAACAAAACAAAACAAAAATCTGTAAACAATAAATGCTGGAGAGGGTGTGGAGAAAAGGGAACCCTCTTGCACTGTTGCTGGTAATGTAAATTGATATAGCCACTCTGGAGAACAGTATGGAGGTTCCTTAAAAACTAAAAATAGAACTACCATACGACTCAGCAATCCCACTACTGGGCATATACCCTGAGAAAATCATAATAAAAAGAGTCATGTACAAAAATGTTCATTTCAACTTTATATACCATAGCCAGGACATGGATGCAACCGAAGTGTCCATCAACAGATGAATGGATAAAGAAGATGTGCCACATATGTACAATGGAATATTACTCAATCATAAAAAACAATGATACTGAGTCATTTATAGTGAGGTGGATTGACCTAGAGACTGTTATACAGAGTGAAGTAAGTCAGAAAGAGAAAAACAAATACCGTATGCTAACACATATTTATGGAATCTAAAAAAAAAAAATGATCATGAAGAACCTAGGGGCAAGATGGGAATAAAGATGCAGACTCACTAGAGAATGGACTTGAGGATACGGAGAAGGGGAAGGGTAAGCTGGGACAAAGTGAGGGAATGTCATGGACATATATACACTACCAAATGTAAAATAGATAGCTAGTGGGAAGCAGCTGCATAGCACAGGGAGATCACCTCGGTGCTTTGTGACCACCTAGTGGGGCGGGATAGGGAGGGTGGGAGGTAGGGAAGTGCAAAAGGGAAAAGATATGGGGACATATGTATATGTATAACTGATTCACTTTGTTATAAATCAGAAACTAGCACACCATTGTAAAGCAATTATACTCTAATAAAGATGTTACAAAAAATAAAATAAAATAATAAAATAAAATATAATAAATTGGTTTGTGTGTGTGTGTGATAAAAACATTTATAATGTCTAACCTCTTAGAAATCTTTTGACCCTATAATACAGTATTGTTAACTTTATACCTTAAAAAGGGGTTTTAAAAATTAAAATTAAACATGTAAAAAGTAGTGTTCTTAATATAATTGACATGATGTATGTCACCTAAAATTAATTTTTCTTTAAATTCAGTTTGATTCTGTCTTCTGTAGGACTTTAAAGTCTGTGCGTATGTGGAGGAATCTTTCAGCTTCTATACTAATCAATATTTTCTGTCTCATAACAGGATGAGTTGGTTTGGTAGAAAATCACTTGTGACATTTGGGTCCCTTTGTACTAATTCAAATAAGTTGTGTTGAAAACATTCATCTACATGAACAACAGGAGATCAGTTGTAGGATACTTCAGCAGATTATCACTGTATATACACTGCTTGTAATTCCATTGAAAGTTTCTTTTATTTTCAATTTTTTTAAACTTTTGAAGGTGGAAATATTGAAAAAATAAATAATATAAAACAAGCTAATAACATTATTTTAACTCTGCTCCTGATTGATGCCATTTAATACTTAGAAATTTAAAATGAATATAAACATAGTGTATTGTTTTTAGATTGCTGTGGAAACCAGTGGAAACAAAGATAACAGATTCCTCAGTGAACATGGAACCCTGGATGGGATCCTGGAACAGAAAAAGGACTATAATGAGAAAACCTGGTAAAATCACAATAAATATTTGAGTGTAGTAAATCGTAACTTAGGAAAAAAATCTTTCTTTGTTTTGATAATTGTATCCAGGTTATATAGAATAACTTTATATGCAACTGGCTAATAGATATACTGGAATTCATTACACAATCTTTGCCCCTTTTCCAAAAATTTTAAATTATTCCAAATTAAAATCTTCACTTATAGAAAATAAATGAACTTAGCTTTCTAATGGACATTGATAATGTTATCCCAAAAAACATCATTTTAATAATTTGAACTCTTGTTATCTAAAGGATCATAGACAGTACCAGCAAGCATTTAAAAAATATTTTTGTATTATTAATAAGTTCTTGTTTATTTTTCTGGATACAATCTCTCTTCTAGTCTTAAACTTTTAGCTTAATTAAAAATCCGGAATACAAAATAAATAAAAGCACCCTAGGAGTTCATTATCCTTCAGTAAGTTGGTCAAATATTTAGACTTTTCATCAGACCGATATAACCATACATATTTAATTGCAAATATTATGCTGACAATTTGTAGTTACCTAAACAAATCATGAGTTGTTATCGCTGCAATGTAGAATGACAGAATGTTTTTCTAACAATGATTTTGTGGAAAGGAATTTTATATTATTTCCTCTATTTTATTATACTTTAACTTTCATGATAATGTAAATATGTCAAAAATTGAAATTGATTATTTAAACAAAAAAATACTTTTATCTCCTCACAAAAGAATAAAATTGGCTCATTGCCTATGCAAAAAACTATATCACAGGAAGTCTAAGATTCAAAAACCCCTTACAGTTGTAATCTTGTTTTTAATTTAGTTTTAGTAAGAAAAAAATATTATTTATTTTAGAGTGGTGTATCCATATAAATATTGACATTCCCATCCATGAAAATATATGGGATTATAAAATATTATGAATAAATGTTATTAGAATTTTTGCCAGATAAAGTAGAAAGATCTTGTAAGCTATGTGATTAATGTCTAATTCCACACCATTTTTTGTCTTCTCCTGATACCTTTTCATGATGATTTCTACTAACTTCAGAAGAGTGAGAGTAACACTCTATAAAGCTTTACAAGCCTTAAATATTTCAACAGTATGTTTCTACACATTTTGAGAATGCCTTATTTTATTTTACAGATATTCTATAAACATGGTGAAATAAAATACTGTTTCTTCCAATTTGTGAGCACAGTGTGAACTTCAGTTAAACACCATTTTCTTTAATACTGGAGAATTTTAAAAGAAACTAGAAAATATTGATGACTGATATATATATATATATATACACATATATATACATATATAATAGTAATAAAATAACACCTTATTAGAGTAGGGGAGGCAAAATTTTACCCTTACCCTCTTAGGGTTTTTCAGCTGGACCTGAGAATTAAACTGACATAAGACAGATTAGCAGAAGAAATGCATAAAAAATCATACAACTTTTGCATGACACAGAGCCCTCATAAGAGATGAAGACCTAAAGAAATGGTAGAACCAATATACTTTTATAGTAGGTTGAATAAAAAGAGAGAATTATGGAAAAGTAACTAAACTATGCCGGGAGGCTAAAGGAAGATAAGAATTATTTTAACAGGTTCTCTTTGTATAGAATTCTTTGTATAAAATTCTCTCTGTCTCAACTCTTTGTCCTTGATGATAAGAATGTTACTTTTCTTCTGGTATAGGGAGGACATTTTTCTTTTAAGAAAAAGAAGGAAGGTCAGAGTGTTTTTCTTGCACTTGCTGTTTTTCAAGTGCCTTTAACTCAAAATAATCCTTATGTCAAAGTGGCATATTTTGCAGTGGCATGTTCTGTCACCCTTTGTCAGCAAATAATGAAATATTTCTGTTTCCTGATTTATAGAAGAATATGAACATTTTTTCTAGAAATGTCACAGATGTGAGATATAGGAAAAAATAAGGTTCATTTATATCTCCTAAATAAAAGCTATTTATTTTTAAAGCAATTACATTTATAATTATATATTTATTTTCCAAAATTACATTACAAGTGCAAATTAATTAATTTTAGACTATGTAACTTTATTCTACTAAACAGTTACTCTTACAGATGTATGGATGCACTTCATTTTGAAATTGTTTTTAAAATTAAATATCTCAGTTAATGTTAAAAATGTAGTTTTCATCTTATATTTATTAAAAAGAGTTGTAGTGAAAAAAATCTATATAAATGAAATTAAATGTATCTCTTATGGAGAGAAATGAACAAATAAAGGCCTTATTTTCTGAAAATGGGACATGGAGAGAAGTCTGCAATTACCTTTATAAATATTTATTATAACTTCTTTAGTTTAAAGGTTGTAACATAATATTAAAAAAGCATTATAAATTTCATCTATAAAATTTAACATTATTATATATTAATTATACAGATCAATAATTTATTAAAACATTCTACATCATGATTTTTATAATATTTAAATATGCCTATATATATAGCTGTTATATATATATAGCTATTTTTTGAATGATAATGTCATCATTGTCTGACTGTATAGCTAACTGTCTTTGGGGAATAAAGGGAAGAATTGAGCTCAGTGATGGCCACTGTGCTAAAAAAAAAAATCTATTATAAACTTTTCTCAGATGGAGGCAATCCTGACATTATTTTGAACATTTGATTGACATAAATTCCCTTTCTCTATATTCTTGACTAATCCCTCAATAACCAGAAATTCACCCCATATATAAAATGAAAAATGTTAATTTTTCTTACAAAAGCTAGTATGAAGTTAATACTAACAGAGAGTAAGCAAAAGAAAAGGAGGAAGTGAAAGAAGTAGAGGGGAAAATAGGGACTGAAAGAAATGGAGAGAAAAGAAGAAAACACAGCTCCAACAATCAAATAACTGGAGAATAATTTGTATTTTAACAGATAGTCTCCTCAGAGAACACTTTTTCATTGTGTATCTAATCGCTATGAGACTGTCAAGAAAAATCCTGTTCCCATTGCTCCTGCCTTGTAGAATCTCCAGAGGGAAAGAAAGTTACTTAAAACTCTCATTTGATGAGGGTCCTGCAAGTATTCCCAGTTGCAAGTGTTCTTGGATGGGCCTTCAGCTACTCCCACTGATCCTTATTCCTCTCTTCCATAAATCATTGTCCTTGCCTTCTATACATCAAGTAAATAGAAAGGAAAGAGATGTTTCTAATAAATTCATTGCTCACAGATGATAATTGAAAATAATATAACTTTTCCATCCACTGAGCTATTGTCAGGAGAAATATTTTAAAAATTATTCAACTTACTCTTTAGGAAGCTCTAAGTCTAAAGAGTCTGTTACTTTTAAAAACATTTTGCAGTGATATGAATGATATGTATTTTTGCATAAAACAAACCACAACCAAATTAACATTCATTATTTGATGAAATCCCCCCAATTTCTGATTTTGTACTCCACAAAATTTATTTCTTCCCTATACTTCCCATGTTTACAGTCTGGAAATAATAATGTTTTAGATGCTTTTTATCCTGCTTTTAAACAAAGTTATCATAGTATTTGAAAATCAAATGTATACAATTTGATAATTTATAGAACAAAAGGCTTACTGCTAGGTTTTTAAGTATACTTAACATTATGCCCATTAAAAATGTTGTACTTCCATAACTTTCAGAATTGCATCTGTGATAAAAAGGGATGTGCATTTTTTAATGCAAAACCATCTATTTAAAACACAATATCAATTAAAATGATTTTTTTTTAATTTGAACTCCTCCCAAAATGATTTATTACTTGTTTTGTTCACAGATATTTAGAGTTGAGTAATTATTAAATAACAGAATGGTTAAGAGCATGAGCTTCAAGTTCAGAGAAACCCGCTTCAGTTTTGAAATAAACCATTTGGTAACTGTGAGACTTCCATTAAATTACTTAACTCTTCAACACCTCAGCTTCCTCACATGTGAGAGTTGAGAGGATTAAATGACAGAAGACATGTAAAGTCCTTAGCTCACACTGCAGGACATATTATGTGTTCAAAGATACTTGAAGGCACCATCACTATTATTTTAAATGTAAATTGCTGACACATATGATGGGCTATAGAGCTCCAAATTCACTTTTTAACAAAAGTGGCAGAGAGTTCTTGAACAATTAAGTACCAAGCATTTAAAGGAAATTGAATTTCAGAACCAATTTGAGTAATATTTTCCATATATATACAAATATATATATAAGGCCTGAAACTTTATTTCATGCTTTTGAACTATGATATGAAATCACATTCACTATAGAAACTAACTTCACATTTCCTCTCTCTACTAAGTCAGTTTAAATGATTTTTTGGTGAAACAAACAAAAAAAACCTTTGGCGGAATAGGTGGAGAATATAACTTATACTATAAATATATGTGATACTGTTTCTCCCTCTCTCTCTTTTTAAAAATTGATAAATATGTAGGGATCCTGGCAGCCTAGCATTTGAACAAAATTAAATCCAGAGAATGTTGAAGGTGTGAAAGCTTGCAATCCCTACTCCAGTGTAAAAAAAAAATTAAGACTTTCTCTTAACCCACATTTTTTGTCAGAATATTTTCTGGAACTAGGTAGTTATTTTAAGCATTCTACTTTATTGGCTAGGTCCTACAGTGAGTTATTGGGAAAACTGTTGTGTTTGACCAGTTTAGCTGACATTTTCATCATTTAATTCTACCAGTTTTTTCTCCCTAATGTAGGGGAGAGATCCATTCCTTATCATTTATTGCTCTCAGAACAAGAATACACCCATCAATGATGTATGAATTATAATTTCAAATATATACACATAGTCTAATTTCTACCACATATTATATCATCACATCTGTATAAAGAGAGCAGTAGAACTAAGAAAATGTTATGATATTTTCCAAGCAAGCACTCACCAAAAAATTAAGTCCTTAAATTCTTTCTAGCCTTTTTCCCATGAAGTCTCTCTCCCTATCTCTCTCTCCTGTTCTCTATTTCTGTCTCTGTCTCTGTTGATTTCCTTTTCTCTTTCTCTCTGTTTCTCTCTCTCACACACACACACTCACAAACAAACTATAAGTGTGATAATGTGAAAAGCAAAAAGGAGGAAACTGTCTTGAATATGTTGATGCAAATGAGCTCATTCTATAAGGTATTCGAAGCCTCCATCCTGCCCATTGTGATTCTAATTATGTCCCTGAGACTGATAATGAAGTACCAGTATGACACTACATTTTCAGTATACAAGTGTCAAAAACATTTCAAAGTCGAATGCACTATAAGGCAAATTCATGTTTAGATAAAGAGAATGTAACAGTCTATCATGCAGAAATGCAATTAATTGTGCTGTTTGAGTAAAGAAGGTCAGACAGAGACAAGCTGTTTGCTTTTGTCAGCATTTTGAAGACAATGAAAATCCCACACCACCTAAATTAACCAAGGCCTATTCCCTTATAACATTACTAAATCCACACTATTTGTTACACAATAATTTCCTATAACAAAACTGCCACCATTGATAACACTTTTTCTGTTTATAAGGAAAATAATATTTTCAAAAACTACCGGAATGGGATGAACTATAAAATGTGGAGAGCCTTTCCAAAAATATAGAACTATTGTTTCATCATTTTGTAAAATTTTTCTTCCATAAATATTATTTTAATCCTGATCCTTCCCCCAAATACTTTTAAATATATCATTTTAAAAACAATATATTTAACACTCAAAAAATAAGTGATATAGTGTTATTTCCTAGAGAATTATATTGGAAAAATGGATGTGATTATCTGATTTTTCCAGAAGGTATTCTGCTGTTGAACAGTTCTGCTTAATGTGTGAATAAATCTGTATGTTTCACTTCTCAAACAGAAAATTCAAAAAAAATTATTAGTTTCTAATAGAAGCAAAAATAGATAAAAGTTTGACCTGGAATTGTAGGAGACATATTTTACTTATATGAGTGTGTATTTTATACATGTATTTGTTGATGGTATATATTTCATATACACAATATCTAAGTAATATAATACTAATCTTTATTATTATGTTATATTATCTTGTATTTACTGTTCTTACTCACCTTCTCCAAGAAATTGAGATCATCTCTGTGTCCCTAGCTAAACTAGCTGGTTAGTAGTAACTTTAAGATAAGGGCTAAAACAGAGTGATTAATGTGACATTTCAAGTTCATTTAAAGATATATATTATATTCTAGACTTTACAATTGCCATTAACAAATCTCCTTATGTACATCAAGGAGAGAGGAGGAGGTTTGGTATTTTAATGTTTATTTTTCGGACATCCTTATCCCTATGATTAACAAATCTTAATATTTCTTGGAGACATGACCAAGACTTTACTTTTGAATATTACAAGTTGCCTATGCATGGCAAGAAGTTAAGCTCCTATCAGAGATGTAAAGGATATCAGCAAAAAGATGTGGAGAACAAAGATTTCTTTAAGAGATAAGGCATATAATGTCAAGATATACAAATACTCTTTTTTTTTTTTTTTTTTTTGCGGTATGCGGGCCTCTCACTGTTATGGCCTCTCCCATTGTGGAGTACAGGCTCCGGACGTGCAGGCTTAGCGGCCGTGGCTCATGGGCCCAGCCGCTCCGTGGCATGTGGGATCTTCCCGGACCGGGGCACGAACCCGTGTCCCCGGCATCGGCAGGCGGACTCTCAACCGCTGCGCCACCAGGGAAGCCCCCAAGATATACAAATAAAACCTACATGCAGCCTAAGGAATATTGAATACTTCTAGGCCACTGTTAGGATTGTGGATTCACTCTAAGTGAATACCTTTGGCTGACACTAAATGGGGAAGTACAAGAGACTTCTACAATGCTCTTGTGTTCTTGTGTCATTTAGTTTTCTTCTTTTGCAAATATTTAATATTGTGAAATATGTCACACATTATTTCATAGCTTAAGAACTACAAATATGGGGGAGGGGGAACCTATCAGAAGTTGCATACAAATGATTTCTATTGCACAATTTATAGTGGAAAACAAGAATTTGGAGATTAGATTTAATAACATGTTTCCTGCTCTCTTGAAATGAGTCATGTAAACCTTTGACAGTCATGGAATTAGGAGTTATGACTGACTTCATGAAGAGCATCAGACACTTGGAACTCTGCTTTCTCATAAATTATCTCAAAAGGGAAAATCCTCCCAACTATAGAGGGAACTCGTAACACATGTATTTTGTCAAACAGTGGAAAACATACTTGTCACAATATTGGATTATAAAGGTATGTAGAGTGAATTGTCAAATATTTCCTTTTCTTTTTGGCACCAACAGTACAAGATCTGACTTAAAATAGACACAAAAAGCAAGATGGTAATATGAAGGAATTTGTAGAAGGAAAAATTAAAACCTAAGAAGAGATTTAATAGATTCATTAACCAGAACCCACAAGTGCAGTTTTTAAAATAAAATTGTCTAAAATCAGTGAACTTCCTTGCAAGTGACTAAGTTTCCATTGATATATGCCTTACTTCAATGAACTATTTGGAACCACAACCTAACAAAATGAAGTTACAGTAAAAATATCATTATTTTACTAAGAAAACTTTATGTAATACTTAATATTGTGGCACATGAATATATATGAATGTGTGTGTGTGTGTGTGTATATATATATATATATATATATATATATATATGGATAATTAACTAGGAAATCATGGAATAAGGACATACAAAATCTCTGACAAAACCCACCAATCCACCTACTATTCTAAATCAGGGAAGAGACCCACAGTTGTAAAGAGGAAAACAAGAGTTAGTTGATAATTTGGCATGCCTCCAGGATAGACTCCATCTTAAGGACTAAGGAATGCATTTTCCATGCTTCCAGGAATGTTTGCTGCTTGTGGCTTGCAGTTACATCCCTTTCTGGGAATTATAGTCTATCACAAGGAGCTGCCTCCCCTAAGGTCATACCTAACATCCGGGGCCACTGTATAACCAGTGACTTATTAAAGGGGAAATGCAATGACTCTATCATCTCTTTTCAATTCAAGGCATCTCTTAAACACCATTTTAGCTTGAAAACACCTATTGAGGAAGTATCTACATAAATTACTGGGATTTCTTTATAAAAGTTTTGTCTCTCCTGTATCAATCATTTATTTATATCAATATGGACTCATATCCATTGTATAATTTGGGTTATAATCAAATATAATATTATTTATCTTGGTGCTCAAATTGCTGCAGTTCTGGCCATTGGGAGCTCTAACAGTTGGCATCCTTTAACGTTATCTTATTTTTTTGCATTTGAATATCCCCTTACTTTCTGGTGCAAGACGTTCCAGGCTTATCTTGCATATTTGCTGCTCAGCCCTAGAATCAACCATTACCTCCAAGAAGCTCTGGTTCCTTTCATTGAAGAATTCCATCCTGGATGTTGGGTGTGCTTATTTCTAGATCCTCTCAGTGAGCAGGGGTAGGGAATACATGCATGTCTACTAACACATATGTATACACATCTATAACTATTAATGCAATTAGATGCATCTATATATGCTAAATATTGAGTTCATATTTATGCCTCCCACTCTAATCCAGTACCACGAGTCATACGAACGTCTCCTCTCCACTTACTTGTCTGTAACCTCCTCCTCCAACAGTAAGAGAACTGACTTTCACTATCCTCCATTCACTTACTTATTTTTAAAATTCCATTATGTGTGTATAGCAATTTCAGAATTGTTAATTCATACCCTTGTGAGAAACAACTTTAGCAACTAATGTACAATGTTTATGTGTAGTTCTTTTGTCTTTAGTTTTACAGTTTCCTGTCAAAACATCTTTTTCCAAAGGTACTTAAGTCAGCAGTTTTAACGGAAGCTGTCCAGTGAGAATATGATGTACATTGTTAATTTGGGTAAATATTTTCGTCATTCTACATTCTATACTGAGGTTCTCCTACCTCCTGTTTCTTTTAAATTTACATATATTAAGTTTCACTATTTGTGTTGTAAATTTGTATGGGTTTTGACAAATGCATAGCATCATTTATCTGCCACTGCAATAACGTACTGATTAGTTGCACTGCTCTCAAGTTCTTCCCTGTTCTCTTCAAACACTACTGTTTCCCAAGACTGGCAACTGATCTGTTTTTCATTCCTATCCTTTTGCTTTCTCAATAATGCCAAATGAATGGTGTTACTGTATGTATATAGCCTGTTAGATTTGGTTTCTTTCATTTACCAAGGTGCATTCGATTCATTGATGTTGTTGAGTGGATTAACCATACATTTACTTTAATCACTGAATAATATTATTCCATTGAATGTATGTACTACAGTTGTTTTTATCTTTTTATACAATTTTTAAAGCTTACTTTCCATTTGCAGTTATCACAAAATATTGGCTATAATCCCCACATTGTGCAACACATCCTTGAGCCTGTCTTATACCCAATAGTTTGTACCTTTTTTTAAATTCCTTTCACCTATTGAAAGGCATCTTGGGTGCTTGTATTTTTTTTTTTGATTATAAATAATAATAATCTCCATAAGCTACAATAAATATTCATTCACAGATTTTTACATGGTCATAAATTTTCCAATCAGTTAGATAAATACTTAGTTGTGTGAATCCTGGATCATATGGTGTGTCTATGTTTAACTTGGTAAGAAACTGCCAAACTGACTTCCAAAGTGGCTGTACCAATTTTAATTATCACCTACAATGAATGAGAGTTCCTGTTGCTCTACATAATAGCCAACATTTGTTATTTTCAGTGTTTAGGGTTTTAGCCATTATAATAGGTGGGTAGCAGTAATTTCTTGATGTTTTTAGTTAGCATCTCCCTAAGGAAAATTATGTTGAGAAACTTTTTGTGTCCCTTTTCCATATTGAATCTTAAATGTCTTTTTTGATCTGTTCAGACTTTTTTGTTCTGTTTTTTTCTTTGGGCAGATTTTTAGAAATATCTATTTCTAAACTTTGGTATTATTGTTTGTTTTTAATTCTTTGTATTTTAGGGCAAAAAAAGGAAAAAGGGTTTGAAGAGTAGAGATAGGACAAAAGGATAAATACTATATTCTACTTTTAAAAATAAGTGTCTTAATACCTCAAATGAATGAACTCTTCCAAAATGCCCTAATATTTTATAGTAGTATTTCATAAAATGTATATCTAAAAATGTACACTTATTATTTGTCAAATATTACCTATCTTTAAAATGCCAATGATACAAAATTACCATATTCTAGTAGACAGTAGATGGCAAAAGCAGACTTAAAATTCTGCAATTTTTCTTTCATATTTTTACATTTGTCTCATTTCTCTTTTCACCTGAAAACTTTCTGTTATTGGTATTCTCCTTCTTTCAGTTTTTCTACATTTATCATGCATCTACAGTACAATAGCAATTATTCTTTCTCTCAGTGCTAAGACAAATGATTTTTTTTTTATTTATTACCATCCTAGATTGGTCTTTTTCATTTCTTTCTGTATTTCTCAGATGTTCTACTAACTATCCCAACTCCTTTCTTCAATCTGCTCACCACTTACATTTTAGATAAATATTGTAGTATAAAAGCACATAATATGAAATCTACCCTTTAATAAAATTTGAAGTGTATAGTAAGCATAGTACCGTTAACTATAAACTCAATATTGTACAGTACATTTCTAGAAATTTCTATTCTTTCGTGCCTGAAACTTTATACTCAGTTGAACAAATGCTTCCATTTCTCTTCCCCCTAGCTGCTTGAAATCAACATTCTATTTTCTTCTTCAATGAGTTTGATTACAGATAACTCCTAGAAGTAGAATCATGAATACTTGCCTGTTCTTCTGTGACTGGCTTATTGCACTTGGCAGAATGTCCTCAAGATTCATCCATGTTGTAGCATATAACAAAATGTTCTTCCTTTTTATTACTGAATAATATTCCATCATATGTATATTCCACATTTTATTTATCTGATCATCTGTTGATGGACATCTGGGCTGTTTTCACTTCTTAGTTATTGTGAATAATTGTGCAATGAACATGGAAGTACAAATATATCTTCAAGATTGTGATTTTAACTCTTTTGGATAATTACCCAGTTGTGAGATTACTAGATCACATGATAGTTCCATTGCTAATTTTTGGAGGCTGTTTTCCATAGGGGCTGAATCATTTTACATTCCCCATAACAAAGTATAAGATTTCCAATTTCTCCACACACTCACCAATATTAGTTATTTTCTGTTTTTTTGACAAATGGCAATCCTAACAGGTGTAAGGTGTTCACTGTGCTTTGGATTTGCATTTTCCTAATGATTAATGAAGCTGTGCATCTTTTCATATACCTATTAGACATCTGTGTGTCTTCTTGGAGGAAAGGCTGATCCAAGCCCTTTGTCCATTTTTTAAAAATAGATCTTTATTGGAGTATAATTGCTTCACAATACTGTGTTCGTTTCTGTTGCACAACAAAGCAAATCAGCCACATGCATACACATGTCCCTATATCCCCTCCATCTTAAGCCTCCCTCCCACCCTCCCCATCCCACACCTCTAGGTCATCTTTTACCCATTTTTAATCTGGATATTTGTTTATTTTGCTATTGAGTTATATTAGTGACTAATATATCTTGAATATTAACCTATTATCATGAGTAAGGTTTGAAAATATTTTCTCCCATTTCATAGGTTGCCTTTTCATTCTGTTGATATTTCCTTTGCTGTGCAGAATTTTTTAATCTGATATATTCTCAATTGTTTGTTTTGCTTTTGTTGCCTATATTTTTGGTGTCAAATCCAAGAAATTACTGTGATCACCAGTGTCATGAAGCTTTTCCTCTGTTTTCTTCCAAGAATTTTACAATTTCACATCTTAGTTAAAGTCTTTATTTTGACTTGATAATTGTGTCTGGTGGATATCCAGTTTTCCCAAAGTCATTTGTTGAAAAGATTATCTTTTCCCCATTGTGTACTTCCTATTGTGGCAATCTTGTCAAAAATCAGTTGACCATATATGTGTGAGTTTAGTTCTGGCTCTCTATTTTGTTTCATTGGTCTACATGCCTATCATTTTGCCAGTATCATACTACTTTAATTACTGTAGTTTTGTAATATGTTTTAAAAGCAGGAAATGTGAGCCCTGTAGCTTTGTTCTTCTTCCTCAAGATTGTTTTGATTTTGGGGGATCATTTTTTAGTTCCATATGAGAATAGATGTCTGTGATTAATTTTTATTTTTCTGTGAAAAATGCAAATAAAATCATGATAGAAATTGCATTGAATCTATAGATTGCTTTGAGTAGTATGGACAGTTTAAAAACTTTAAGTCTACCAATCCATGAACACAAGATACCTTTTCATTTATCAGTGTGTTCTTTAATTTCTTTCAGCAATGTTTTGTAGTTTTCAATGTACAAGCTTTTTGGCTCCTTGGTTAAGTTTATTACTAAATATTTTGTTCATTTTGATATTATTGCAGGTGGGATAATTTGTTGGTAGTGTATAAATATGCCAATGATTTCTGTATGCAAATTTTGTATCCTACAACTTTACTGAATAAGTTTATTCATTCTTATAGTTGCTTTTTTGTGGACTCTTAGTGCTTTTCTACATATTAGTTTATGTCATCTGTGAACAGAGATCATTTTATTCTTTCTTTCTGATTCGAATGCCTTTTATTTCTGTTCTTATCATAATTGCTCTGGCTAGGGCTTTCAGTGCTATTACATTTAATAAAAGTAGTGACAGGTGCTTATAATATCTTGCTCCATTAGTGTCTGTCTGCTGTACCATAGTGCTCTGTAGCAGCAGCACACCGCCTAGCTCTTCTTTTTGTTCTCAGTGGCACTCAAGCACCTACAGTATGCTGTGTCCCGTCCACATTCTGAAACAGATGATACAGAAACAAGCCCCTCAGGGAGCATCCCAAAACATCAGAATATTTACTGCCCAGTCTTTTATTTCCAACACCAAGGTTAAGTTGGGAGGTGGAAGTTTCCCCCTGATCACATGGAATTGTGTTGAAAGGAGGGATTATGGTGACAAGTTACCATGCATTTTCCTACTAGCTTCAATGAAGCTGGCTTTGAACTTGCTTGAGGCAGAGGAGCCTCTTAATTTGTTTCTGAATTTCTCACAAAGAGAACTGGTCTGTGTATTGTTCTTGAGTGGATATCTCCATGGGAGGAAGGAGGGTCTGAAGACTCCTATTCACCATCTTGCCAATGTCCCAGATTAATAGCTTAAAGAAAATTTTTACCATGTCTTCATGTCTTTCTTGATAGACTGTAAATTATTCTCTAATTCTTAGTTATAAAACCCAATATATTTTATAAGTTAATTATACAATTTAATTCTTCAATATAACATTTACATTTTAACATTAATTTATTGGTAATCTGGCATTCCAATTTTTTCCATAGCCTCCATCATACATAATTGTTCAGATAAAATCCTCATACTGCCCTTCAAAAATGATAAATCAAACATTATTAAGCAAACAGGTTCTGCTAAAGGTTTCCCTAAACATGCTTATTCTACTCTCCACAGTTTTGTCCTTTTTTCCACTTTTCTATAAATCCTTTCATTCATTGATCCATCACATTCTTTTGTTTTCCATGTGAACTCAATTTTGTCATTGCAATATTTTGATCAATGTACAAAATCACAATAATTCCTCCTCAGCTAATCATTTCTAGTATACAATGTGCCTGAGTGATTTTCAAATTGTTTCAATCATTAACTCTGAATAACTTTTGAAAATGTATGCTTCTCCATCACACAATTTCATGATGATAGTTAAAAAGAAAAAAGTCAAATAAAATTATCATAAATTTAAAATTTTTGGTATTTTTAAATAAAATATAGTACTGATATTTTTTTAATTGGAATATAGTTGCTTTACAATGTTGTGCTAATTTCTGCTGTACAATCAAGTGATTCAGCTCTATGTATACATGTATCTCCTCCCTCTTGTTGTTACTCAGTAGATGAAGGCCATTGCTATTATTATGTTAAATTATTTTTAATAATGAAAATGCATGTACAGCCACAGAGAACGATACACAATAGGTGCTTGCTCAATCATTTAAACTTTTTTTTTTTTTTTTGACACTGGGGAATAGTTTATTGTCTCTACCACAGGCAAACTGGCTATTTAGGATGAAAAGATCAATTTAGATCCTCATTTTATACCATGCATCAAAATAAATTCAGATGAATTAAATTGTTAAATATTTAGTTGGAAAACAATATATAGGAATATTTTTCTGATTTCTACATAGGAATTTTTTTTTCTAAAGCATGAAAAGCAGAGGAAAATTATAAAGAGAAAAATTGATCTGACCACTTACAAACTGTTCAGTGTACAAATTGTTAAGCTTAAAACAAAATTGACCAACAGGAGAAAATATTTGTCAAAATAAGGGCAAGAACAGGTAAATAATTCACATAAATATACTAAGCATCCATTTGAAATAAGAAAATTTTTAATATAGCAATGGAAAAAAAGACCAGTAGACAAAAAAAGAAATGCAAATTAAAACAAGATGTCTTTTGGCCTTACCAAGTGTGACAGACAGAGTAACACGTCCATGCCCCAAAGATGTCCATGTTCTAATATCCGAAACCTGTGAATGTGTTCTGTTACATGGCAAAGGAGAACTACGATTGTAGGTGGAATTAAGTTTGCTAATCATTTGACCCTAAAATAGGGAGATTATCCTGGGTTATCCAGGTGGGCCCAATATAATCACAAAAGTCCTTACTTTTTTTCTCTACTTCTGTTTCTCAATTTCTGCTCTGCAAACCAGTTCGTCTTTACCATTTTCTAGGTTCCACATATATGCATTAATATATGATATTTGTTTTTCTTTTTCTGACTTACTTCAATCTGTATGACAGTCTCTAGATGCATCCAGGTCTCTACATATTACCCAATTTCATTCTTTTTATGGCTGGGTAATATTCCATTGTATATTTGTACCACATATTCTTTATCCATTCATCTGTTGATGGGCATTTAAGTTGCTTCCATGACCTGGATATTGTAAATAGTGCTGCAATAAACATTGGGCTGCATGTGTCTTTTTGAATTATGGTTTTCTCTGGGTATATGCCCAGTAGTGGGATTGCTGAATCATATGGTAATTCTATTTGTAGTTTTTTAAGGAACCTCCATACCGTTCTCCATAGTGGCTGTATCAATTTTCATTCCCGCCAACAGTGCAAGAGGGTTCTCTTTTCTCCACACCCTCTCCAACATTTGTTCTTTGTAGATTTTCTGATGATACCAATTCTAACCACTGTGAGGTGATACCTCATTGTAGTTCTGACTTGCATTTCTCTAACAATTAGTGATGTTGAGCAGCTTTTCATGTGCCTCTTGGCCATCTGTATGTCTTCTTTGGAGAAATGTCTATTTAGGCCTTCTGCCCATATTTGGATTGGGTTGTTTTTTTAATATTGAGCTTCACGAGCTGTTTATATATTTTGGAGATTAATCGTTTGTCTGTTGATTCATTTGCAAGTACTTTTTCCCATTCTGAGGGTTGTCTTTTCATCTTGTTTATGGTTTCTTTTGCTGTGCAAAAGCTTTTAAGTTTCATCAGGTCCCATTTCTTTATTTTTGTTTTTATTTCGATTACTCTAGGATATGGATCAAAAAATATCCTGCTGTGATTTATGTCAAATAGTGTTCTTCCTTTGTTTTCCTCTAAAAGTTTTATAGTGTACGGTCTTACATTTAGGTCTTTAAATCTTTTTTTTTTGCAGTACACGAGCCTCTCACTGTTGTGGTCTCTCCCATTGAGGAGCACAGGCTCTGGACACACAGGCTCAGCGGTCATGGCTCACGGGTGCAGCCGCTCCATGGCATGTGGGATCTTCCCTGACCGGAGCACAAACCCGTGTCCCCTGCATCGGCAGGCGGACTCTCAACCACTGCGCCACCAGGGAAGCCCTCTCTAATTCATTTTGAGTTTATTTTTGTGTATGGTGTTAGGGAGTGTTCTAATTTCATTCTTTTACATGTAGCTGTCCAGTTTTCCCAGCACCACTAACTGAAGAGACTGCCTTTTCTCCATTGTATATCCTTGTCTCCTTTGTCATAGATTAGTTAACCATAGGTGTGTGGGTTTATCTTTGAGCTTTCTATTCTCTTCCATTGATCTATATTTATGTTTTTGTGCCAGTACTGTATTGTCTTGATTATTGTAGCTTTATAGTATAGTCTGAAGTCAGGGAGTCTCATTCCTCCAGCTCCATTTTTTTTCCCTCAAGACTGCCTTGGCTATTTGGGGTCTTTTGTGTCTCCATACAAAATTTTAAAATTTGTTTCAAATCTTAAATCTTTTTCAAATTCTTTCCTCATTTTTTTTTTTTTACATGATATTGAGCAGAATTCCCTGTGCTATACAGTAGATCCTTGTTGGTTATCCATTTTAAATATAGCAGTGTGTACATGTCAATCCCAAACTCCCTAACTATCCCTTCTTCTCATCCTTCTCCCCTGGTAACCATAATTTTGTTCTCTAAATCTGTGAATGTGTTCCTGTTTTGTAAATAATTTCATTTTTTAATTTTTTTAAAAGATTCTGCATATAAGTGATACCATACAATACTCATTATTCTCTGTCTGACTTACTTCACTCAGCATGACAATCTCTATGTCCATCTACTTTGCTGCAAATAGCATTATTTCATTCTTTTTAATGGCTGAGTAATATTCCATTGTATATATGTACCACATCTTCTTTATCCATTCGTCACTGGAAATTTAGGTTGTTTCCATGTCTTGTTTATTGTAAATAGTACTGCAATAAACATTGGGGTGCATATATCCTTTCTGCCCATGATTTTCTCCAGACACATTCCCAGGAGTGGGATTGCTTGATTTTATGGTAGGTCTATTTTTAGTTTTATGAGGAAACTCCATACTGTTCTCCAAAGTGGCTGTACCAATTTACAATCCCAGCAAGCGTGTAGGAGAGTTTCCTTCTCTCCACACCCTCTCTAGCAGTTTTTATTAGTGGAATTTTTTTTTTTTTTTGTGGTACGTGGTCCTCTTACTGTTGTGGCCTCTCCCTTTGTGGAGCACAGGCTCCAGACGCACAGGCTCAGCGGCCATAGCTCATGGGCCCAGCTGCTCCATGGCATGTGGGATCTTCCCGGACTGGGGCATGAACTCGTGTCCCCTGTATCGGCAGGTGGACTCTCAACCACTGCGCCACCAGGGAGGCCCATTAGTGGATTTTTTGATGATAGCCATTCTGACTGGTGTGAGATGATATCTCATAGTAGTTTTGATTTGCATTTCTCTAATAATTGGTGATGTTGAACATATTTTCATATGTCTTTTGGCTATCTGTATGTCTTCTTTGGAGAAATGTCTATTTAGGTTTTCTGCCCATTTTTTTGATTGGGTTGTTTATTTTTATGATATTAAGCCACATGAGCTGTTTGCAAATTTTGGAGACTAATCCTTTGTCAGTCGTAATGTTTGCAAATATTTTCTCCCATTCTGTGGGTTATCTTTTAATTTTGTTTATGGTTTTCTGTGCTGTGGAAAAGCTTTTGAGTTTAATTAGGTCCCTTTTGTTTATTTCTGTTTTTATTTCCATTATTCTGGGAGACGGATCCAAGACTATATTGCTGTGATTTATGTCTGAGAGTGCTCTGCCTATGTTTTCATCTAAGAGTTTTATAGTGTCCAGTCACACTTCTAGGTCTTTAATCTTTTTTTTTTTTTTTTTTTTTGTGGTATGCGGGCTTCTCACTGTTGTGGCCTCTCCCGTTGCGGAGCACAGGCTCTGGACGTGCAGGCTCAGCAGCCATGGTTCATGGGCCCAGCCGCTCTGCAGCATGTGGGATCTTCCCGGACCGGGGCACAAACCCGTGTCCCCTGCATCGGCAGGCGGACTCTCAACCACTGCACCACCAGGGAAGCCCTCTTTAATCATTTTTCAATTTAGTTTTGTGTGCAGTGTTAAAAAGTGTTCTAATTTCATTTTTTTCCATGTAGTTGTCTGCTTTTCCCAGCACCATTTATTGAAGAGACTGTTTTTTCTCCATTGTATAGTCTTGCCTCCTTTGCTGTAGATTAATTGTCCGTAAATGCATGGGTTTATTTCTGGGCTTTCTATCCTGTTCCATTGATCTATATTTCTATTTTTGTGTGAGTACAGTACTGTTTTGATGATGATTGTTTTGTCATATAGTCTGAAGTTAGGGAGCCTGATTCCTCCAGCTCAGTTTCTCTCTCTCAAGACCTTTGGCTATTCAAAGTCCTTTATGTCACCAAACAAATTTTAAGATTTTTTTTGTTCTAGTTCTGTGAAATATGCCATTGGTAATTTTATAGGGATTGCATTGAATCTGTAGATTGCTTTGGGTAGTAGAGTCATTTTCATGACATTCATTCTTCCAATCCAAGAACATGGCATACTTTTCCTTATTTTTGTGTCATCTTCTATTTCTTTGATCAATGTCTTATAGTTCTTGGAGTATAGTGTTTTGTCTCCTTAGGTAGGTTTATTCCTAGGTTTTTATTTCAGTTTTTTTTTGATGTGATGGTAAATGGGATTGTTTCCTTAATTTCTCTTTTTGATCTTTCATTGTTAGAGTATAGAAATGCAACAGATTTCTGTGAATTAATTTTGTATCTTGCCACTTTACTGAATTCACTAATTAGTTCTAGTAGCTTTCTAGTGGCCTCTTTAGGATTTTCTGTGTATAGTATCATGTCATCTGAAAATAGTTTTACTTCTTTTTTTCCAATTTGCATTCCTTTTATTTCTTTTTCTTCTGTGATTGCCAAGGTGAATACTTCCAAAACTATGTTGAGTAATAGTGGGGAGAGTGGATATCCTTGTCTTTTTCCTGATCTTAGAGGAAATGTTTCCAGTTTTTCACCATTGAGAATGATGTTTGTTGTGGATTTGTCATATATGGCCTTTATTATGTTGGTAGGTTCCCTCTATCCTCACTTTCTGGAGAGTTTTTATCATAAATGTGTGCTGAATTTTGTTGAAAGATTTTCCTGCATCTATTGAGATGATCATATGGTTTTTATTCTTCAATTTGTTAGTATGGTGTATCACACTGATTGGTTTGCGTATATTGAAGAATCCTTGCATCCCTGGAATAAATCACACTTGATCATGGTGTATCATCCTCTTAATGTGCTGTTGGATTCTGTTCATTAGTATTTTGTTGATAATTTTTGCTTCTACATTCCTCAGTAATATTGGGCTGTAATTTTCTTTTTCGGTGGTGTCTTTGTCTGGTTTTGGTATCAGACTGGTGGTGGCCCCGTAAAATGAGTTTAGGAGTATTCCTTCCTATGCAATTTTTTGGAACAATTTCAGAAGGATAGGTGTTAACTTTTCTCTAAATATTTAATAGAATTTGTCTGTGAAGCCATCTGGTCTTAGACTTCAGTTTGTTGGGTGTTTTAATTTTATTTTTTTAATTTTTAAAATATTAATTAATTGATTGTTGGCTGTGTTGTGTCTTTGTTTCTGTGTGCAGGTTTTCTCTAGTTGCGGCGAGCAGGGGCTACTCTTCATTGGGGAATGCGGGCTTCTTATTGTGGTGGCTTCTATTGTTGTGGAACACAGGCTGTAAGTACATGTGCTTCAGTAGTTTTGCCATGTGGGCTCAGTAGTTGTGGCTCATGGGCTCTAGAGTGCAGGCTCAGTAGTTGTGGTGCACAGGCTTAGTTGCTCTGTGGCATGGGGGATCTTCCCAGACCAGGGCTCGAACCTGTGTACCCTGCATTGGCAGGAGGATTCTTAACCACTGCTCCACCAGGGAAGCCCCTGTTGGGGGGTTTTAAATCACAGTTTCCATTTCATTTTATGTGATTGGTCTGTTAATATTTTCTATTACTTCCTGGTTCAGTCTTGGGTGTTTGTACCTTACTAAGAATTTGTCATTTCTTCCAAGTTGTCCATGTTATTGGCATACAGTTTGTTGTAGTAGTCTCTTATGATCCTTTATATTTCTGTAGTGTCAGTTGTAACCTCCCCTCTTCCATTTCTAATTTTATTGATTTGAGCCCTCTCTCTTTTTTTCTTGATGAGTCTGGCTAAAGGTTTGTTAATTTTGTTTGTCTTTTCAAATAACCAGCTGTTAGCTTCACTGATTTTTTCCACTGTTTTCTTCATCTCTATTTCATTTATTCCTGCTTTGAAACTTATGATTTCTTTCCTGTACTAACTTTAGGTTTTGTTTTTTCTTGTTTCTCTTGTTGCTTTATGTGTATGGCTAGTCATTTATTTGGGATTTTTTTTGTTTCCTGAGGTAACATTTTATTGCTCTAAACTTCACTCTTAGAACTGCTTTTGTTGCTTTCCACAGATTTTGAATCATTGTGCTTTTATTTTCATTTGCCTCTAGGTATTTTCTGATTTCCTCTTTGATTTCTTCAGTGATCTATTGGATGTTTAGAAGCATATTATTTAGTCTCCACTTGTTTGTGTTTTTTACAGTTTTTTTTTTCTTGTAGTTGATTTCTAATCTCATAACATTGTAGTAGGAAAAGATGCTTGATATAATTTCAGTTTTCTTAAATTTACTGAGCCTCACTTTGTGGCCCAGCACATGGTCAGTCATGGAGAATGTTCCATGTACACATGAGAAGAATGTGTATTCTGCTGCTTTTGGGTGGAATGCTCTGTAAATATCAATTAAGTCCATGCGGTCTAAATGTGTCATTTAATGCCTGTGTTTCCTTATTGATTTTCTGTCTGGATGATCTGTCCATTGATCATCCAAAAGTGGGGTGCTAAAGTCCCCTTTATTATTGTGTTACTGGCAATTTCCCCATTTCTGGCTGTCAGTATTTGCCTTATATATTGAGGTGCTCCTATATTGGGTGCACATATGTTTACAATTTTTATATCTTCTTCTTCGATTGATCCTTGAACATTATGTAGTGTCCTTGTCTCTTATGACAGTCTTTTTTAAAGTCTATTTTGTCTCATGTAAGTACTGCTACTCTAGTTTTCTTTTGATTTCCATTTGTGTGGAATATCTTTTTCCATCCCCTCACTTTCAGTCTGTATGTGTCCCTAGGTCTGAAGTAGGTCTCTTGTAGACAGTGTATACATGGGTCTTGTTTTTGTATGCATTCAGCCATCCTATGCCTTTTGATTGAAGCTTTTAATCCATTTAAATTTAATGTAATTATTGATATATATGTTTCTATTGACATTTCCTTAATTGTTTTGAGTTTGGTTTTGTAAGTGTTTTTTCTTCCCTTCATCTTTGGTCTCTTCTCTTGTAGTTTGATGGTCATCTTTAGTGTTGTGTTAGGTTTGCTTTTTCTTATTGGTTTGTGTATCTATTGTAGTTGTTGTGTTTGCTGTTCCTATGAGGTTTTGATACAGCAGTCTTTATATGTAGAAATTTGTTTTAAGTTGCTGGTCTCTTTCCTGCTTAGAGAAGTTCCTTTATCATTTGTTACAAAGCTGGTCTGGTTGTGTTGAATTCTCTTAGCTTTTCTTGTCTGTAAGGTTTTTGATTTCTCCTTCAAATATGAATTAGAGCCTTGCTGGGTAGAGTATTCTTGGTTGTAGGTTATTTCCATTCATCAGTTTAAATATAGTATTCCACTCCCTTTTCACCTGAAGAGTTTCTGCTGAGAAATCAGCTGATAAACTTATGGGTGTTCTCTTGTATGTTATTTGTTGATTTTCCTTTGTTTCTTTTAATATTTTTTCTTTGTCTTTAATTTTTATCTGTTTGATTACTATGTGTCTCAGCATATTCCTCTTTGGGTTTATCTTGTCTGGAACTCTCTGTGCTTCCTGGACTTGGGTGACTTTTTTTTTCCCCATGTTATAGAAGTTTTCACCTTTTATCTCTTCAAATATTTTCTCAGATCCTTTATATCTCTCTTCTCCTTCCGGGACCTCTATAATGTGAATGTTGGTGTGTTTAATGTTGTCTCAGTGGTCTCTTAGACTGTCTTCATATTTTTTCATTCTTTTTTCTTTACTCTGTTCCATGGCAGTGATTTCCACCATTCTGTCTTACAGGTCACTTTTCCATTCTTCTTCCTCACTTATTCTGCTATTAATTCCTTCTAGTGTACTTTCCTTTTCAGTTATTGTGTTGTTCATCTCTGTTTGTTTGTTCTAGGTCTTTGTTAAATATTTCTTGCATTTTCTCAATCTTTACTTCTATTCTTTTTCTGAGGTCTTGGATCATCTTCACTTACATGATTCTGAATTCTTTTTCCAGTAGGTTGGCTATCTCCACTTCACTTAGTTGTTCTTCTGGGGTTTCATCTTTTTCCTTCATCTGGGACATATTCCTCTGCCATCTCATTTTGTCTAACTTTCTGTGATTTATGTTTCTGATCAGCAGGCTGCAGGATTGTAGTTCATGCTTCTGCTGTCTCCCTCTGGTGGATGAGACTGTTTAAGAGCCTTGTGCAGGCTTCCTGATGGGAGCTGTGTTCCTACCCTGTTGGTTGTTCAGCCTGAGGTGACTCAGCACTGGAGCCTACAGGCTGTTTGGTGGGGCTTAATGGCAGCCTCTGGGAAGGCTTACACCAGTGAGTACTTCCCAGAACTGATGCTGCTCGTGTCTTTGTCCCCACAGTGAGCCACAGATGCTGCCCTCCTCTGTAGTAGAACTTCCATTACTAATAAGTCTGGCACAGTCTCTTATGGGGTCACTGCTTTCTTTACCTGGGTCTTGTGAACATGAGACTTTGTGTGTGTTCTCCAAGAGTGGAGTTTGTCTTTCTCCCAGTCCTGTGGAAGTCCCAGAATCAAATCCCACTGGCCTTCAAAGTTAGGAGTCCAGGGAATTCCTCCTCCCATTGCTGGACTCCCAGGCTGGGAAGCCTGACTTGGGGCTCAGAACTTTCACTCCTGTGGGATAACTTCTGTGGTATTATTGTTTTCCCAGTTTGTGGGTCGCTCACCCAACAGCTATGAGGTTTGACTTTATTGTGATTGTGCCTTTCCTACGTCTCATTGTAGCTTCGTTTTTGTCTTTGGATGTAGGGTAATTTTTTTGGTAAGTTCAAACATTTTTTTGTCAATGGTTGTTCAGCAATTAGTTGTGATTTTGGTGTTTTCATAAGAAGGGAGTGAGCTCATGTCCTTCTACTCCACCATCTAGAGTTAATCTCTCACTAAATTGTCTTCTACACTAAAATTCTTTTAGTCTTAGTCATCATTGATCACTTGAAATGCATTGTAAGCCCCAAGTTACAGTATTCATATGGATCTCTAACTATACAGACATCTGTCAGGTAATAAATCCAAAAATAAACAGATTGTCAAATTGATTGATAAGTTACGTAGAGGAAAATCTTATGACGTAGAATATTAAATATTCATAAAGTGCAAAGGGCACACAGAAACTATATTTTATCACTAAAATTACCAAGTAAAGTTATGAAAACAGTAGGAGAGATTGCAATGGAGCAATTTAAAAGCAGTATATTATGGCATGATTTAATTGGAGATATGTTTGCAAGACAAACTATATAAGACAAGAAAATATGAAGAACTAGATTTTTTAATGAGCAGCATGTGAGATATTGATTACTTTGTCTATTTAAAGCATGTGAAACCTCCACTGTTACCTAAATTATTAGGAGAGTCATTTAGTAATTACTGTAGCAAGAGATATAGAACCTAAAGAGAATTATAGCTCTGTTTTAGAATAATAAATGTCAAAATATGACATATGTTTTCAAAATTACAAAAAACACTGCTTTGATATAAAATATATGAGCAAAGATAAAGCAAAAGAATTAGAAGTCTAATCAAAAAGTCAGTCTAGACAGATTGGCATATAGATTTATCTATCCCTCCAAGTAACATGTACTGCTGTAAACAGTATGGAAATAATGCCAAAATGTATGCTGTAAAGTAGGAGGAGAAAGACATATTGGTCATTGACCCTAAGACTGGAGGAACAACATTTAGAGAAAGCCTCTTATAACCCATCGTCCAAAAGCAGAAGGTCCAGTGTCTCCTTACTCCAAATTTAGCAACCAAAGTTGGCCTAGTTAGGCTCATTCCACCATCAGGTTTAATGGATGTTCTTGTAAGCCCAGGGATACCACTAAGAAGTATCAGTCACAAGTGCAGCTAACACAAAGCAGCAACAAGCACACTCTTCTACCTAAACATCATATGGTGATGACCAAGAAACACCAGCAAGGGAAATTACACCACAATAAGTGTCTAGCTAGGAAGTGCTCTTCCTGTTTGTGAATCAAATAGCCCTTTATCCCAACTAGAGACAAAGAAGCAGTTAGGCAATTTCAATAGAAAGAACCTGCTACAACAAGAGGCCAAAGCTGGGAAATGTTCTTTGTCCCCATGGACCATAGAATCCTGTCATTCAGCTAGAGTTAGTAAGTAGCCTGACAAGACTGGTAGTTAAGATACCCCAGAACAGGTGATCAAAGCTGGGATCTAGTCTTCATCTAGATAGGACAAATAACACTTTCCATCAATGAGAGAAAACAGTCATCCAAAGGATCCAGACATGGCTGATTCCTTCCCATTGGCACCAGGTCTAGGATGTACTCTTTATCCTCATAAACCACAAAATTCCTCCCACTCAAAGCCAATAAACATCAGGACTTGGGACAACTCCTTTTATTGCATCAAAAAGCACAAGTGGGAAAAAATGGACACTCCAGATGAAATAGTGCAATCAAGAATACCAAAACAGCACAGGGAACGTTTTGAAAAACAAATTGTTATTGGATCCACAGCCCAAAAACGCTGGCCATAATCTGTGTGATAAAACTAAGTTAGATGACAGCCTTTTAAAATACAACAAATTATACCCAGAATCTCCTAAAATGTTAGCCAAAATGTCCTGAATACAATTGAAAGTCACCCATCATAAAAAAAAGAAGAAGAAATGAAAGATCACAATTTGAATGAGGAGAGATAATTGAATGACACGAAATCAGAGATACATCAGATATTGGATTTATCAGACAAGGATTTTAAAGCAGTTATTATAAAAATAATTCAACAAGTACTTAAAAATTCTCTTCAACAAATTTTAAAAACTCAAATACACTGGCACTGTGATCTTGAACTTCCAGCCTCCAGAACAGTGAAAAATAAATTTCTGGGTTTTAAAGCTATCCAGTCTGTGGTATGTGTTATAGCAGCTTGAATGAACTATGACAGTAGCAAAATTATCCTTCATCAATAAAAAGGATATAAAATATTCAGAGATAAAAGTAAACTAAAACAATTGGTCACCATTTGTCAACAACAGAAAGGTTAAAAGAAGTTCTTAAAGAATGGCTAAATAAATTCTTCAAGTAGAAGGGAAGCTATGAAGAAATATTGAATCATCAGGAAGAAATTTTTTTAAAAATAAATGGTGATAATTGAGGTAGCAATTAATAACATCATATATTAGACAAAATAATATTGAACAATTTGGAAAATTAAGGGACTTAAATAGAATTCAAGTTCCCACACTTCACACAACATGATAAAACAAGTCTATACCAGTAGACTGTAATAAACCACATATGTGTATTGTAATACATAGATGAACCACTAAAAAAAACTACAAAAATACACTCAAAAACACTATAAATATATCAAGATGGAATTCTAAAAAATCTTCAAGTAAGCCATAAGAAGACATAAAAAGAGAAATGAAGGAAACAAAACAAAAATAATTAATAAAATGGTAGGCAGAAACTCAAACAAATCAACAATTATACTAAACATAAATGGACCAAATAGCAATTAAAAGGCAGAGATGGACACAATGGGTTAAAAAATAAACAAACAAAAACCCACATAGTCTTGTTGCTTACAAGATCATTTCAAATTTAACAACATATGTAGGTTTAACATGAAAGAATAAAAATGATATACCATGAAAACATTAATTGCAAGGGAAAACACAATTGACTATATTAATATCAGATCAAGTAGACTTCAGGGCAAAGAAAATTACTACAAGAAAAAGGGACATTATATTATCAATCCACAAGGGACACATAATAATCTGACATGGGTAAGCAGTAAACAACAGATTGTCAAAATATATAAAGCAAAAAACTGAAAGAGTTGTTAAGAAATTGACAGATGCACAATTATATTTGTAGACTTCCATAACCTACTCTCTGCAACTGAGAGTACTATGAGACAGAAAATCAGCAAGAATATAGATATCTGAAAAACATAGTCAACCTATAGGATTTAATTGACATATATAGAACACTGTATCCAGCAGGAGGACATATTTTAAAAAAATAAAACCTTTGTCAAACTACTTCGTATCCTGAGAAATAATATAAACCTCAGCAAATTTAAAAGAAACAATATTATATGGAGTATATATGTTTTTTGTTCCTAATGGAATCAAATTAGAAATCAATAACAGAAACACATCAGTAACATCTCTAAGTATTTGGCAATTTAAAACCACACTGCTAAATAATCCATAAATCAGAGATGAAATTTGAAAGGAAACAAAACATTCATAGAATTGAATGAAAATGTAGCATGTCAAAAATATATGTGACAGAACTTAAAGCAACATTGAGAAGGATATTTATAGCATTAAGTTTTTATGTTTGATAAGAGGAATGTTCTCAAATTAATAACTTAACTTCCAACTTCAACAGAGAATAAAAGAACAAACACAAAGGAAAGCAAGTAGAAGGGAAAAAAAGAAAGATAAATCTTTAAATAATCAGTAGAATTGTAAACAGGAAAACAAGGGGAAAATCAGTGAAAGAGGATACTGGTTTTAAAAAGTCTGTCTCAAAAGTTTACATACCTTATGATTTTATTTATGTAACATTATAATGTTATAAAATTATAAAGATACAGAACAGATTAGTTGTTGGCAGAGATTAGGGATGAGGGGAGGAAGGCAGGTGGGCCTGCCCATAAAAGGGCAGCATGGGCTTCCCTGGTGGCACAGTGGTTGAGAGTCTGCCTGCCAATGCAGGGGATATGGGTTTGTGCCCAAGTTTGGGAAGATTCCACATGCTGTGGAGTGGCTAGGCCCATAAGCCATGGCCACTGAGCCTGTGCATCTGAAGCCTGTGCTCCACAATGGGAGAGGCCACAACAGTGAGAGGTCTGCGTACCAGAAAAAAAAAAAAGGGGGCAGCATAAGTGATCCCTGTGATGATACTGTCTGTATTTTCACTATATTGGTGGTTTCATGAATGTGCACAAGTGAAAAAAGAAATTGTGGAAGTAAATACACACTCATACAAACAACTGATTTGAGATAAAATGTGCAAAATGTAAATAAGATTGATGGACAATATTAATTTCCTGAACTATAGTTATACAAGTTGTTACTGTTGGAAGAAACTGGCTGGAGGTTACATGAGATGTCTTCTATATTTTACAACTTTATGTGAATCTGTAATACAATACCTCAAAACAAAAAGTGTTTAAACGCATGATAAACAAAGTTAAAATACAATTGAGAATTAGTAAAACCACAAACTGAGAATTATATTTTAACTAAAATGAGCAAAAATTATTGGCACATAGTTTACTGATTTAAAAATAATAGTAATAAAATCCTACATATCCATATAAAATCAATAGTGGAAATGGCAAAATATTTGATTAAACAATTCATATAAGAGGAAATGATAAAGGATAATAAATATATAAAACAATTATCCACACACTCATAAAATAATCACCAATTTCAACTCCTTTCCACCATCCACAGAGGTAAAAAATGATCCCTAAATGTTCAGTGAAAGTTCTGTCACTGCTGTATACACAGTGCCTAGAATAATATCTGGCAAATGATATAGACTACATAGATATTCATTAAATGAAGTAATCTATCTAAGTGGTAATCAAGAGAATGTATGTTATGATAAGAACACATTTATATGAATTAAGCTGGCATAGGATGGCAAAAGTTTGTTTGACAATATCCTATATTAGTGAGAATGTCATGAAAAGGGTCCCCACTGCAAGAAAGTACACATATTAAAGCAATTACACTGAGATCAAATCTTTATTAAAACTGGAAATATTCATCCAATATAGTTACTTAGGCAGTTCCAGTTTCTGATATTGAGCCTAAATAAAAACTAGCGCAGGTATACAAAGGGACAAACAGGAGGAATTTTTATATACTCTTGATTGTAGAGAAATGTAATAAGAAATTACTTGAACAGCCATCAAAAGGGAAAGGTTAAATACATACCTATGGTGGAATACTATATTGCAGTTAAATTAATAACCAGAAATTACATGCAGCAATATTCATACATTTGTATATTTATTTAATAATTACTTAAATAGTATCTAATATTTGTTACACATTATTCTAAGTACTTTACAAATATTAACTTATTTAATACTGATAATCTTATGAGATAGGTACACTTCTATCCTCACTTAAAGATGAGAAAACTTCAGCAGGAAGAGTTTATGAAACATGGCTAGGGTCACAGAACTATTAAAAGCTGGAACTGAAATCCAAACCCAAGCAGTTTGGATTTTAATTGCTCTCAACCATTGTGCTATGTTTGTAATAGAGAAGAACAAGTCTGACTCCATATTGGCTCTATTCCTTTAGCTCTAACCCTTGTGGTCTGTTGCCAGTGTTTAGTCATGCTGGGGCACCTTTGTTAAAGAATGTTGCCGGTAGCCTAAAATACATATGATAACATTCTTAAGGCTCTGTCTCCCAGGCTTGACCTTTAAAGGTATAATAAAAAGTTGCAGAACAGAAAATAACAATTGTCTTGTTGGAGTTTTATAAGGAACATTGTAACCAGACTTATGTGGACAGTTGCAAGAACAAAGGATTCTGTTACCAAGAAGTTTGTAACAACCAGCCACAGCCCCTCTCCTTTTAATATAAAAGAAGCCTGAATTCTAACTCAGGTAGGACTGTTCTTTGGGACACTAGTCCTCCATCTTCTAGGTCTGCTGGCTTTCTGAATAAATAAAGTCACAGTTCCTTGCCCCAAGAACTTATCTCTAGTTTTATTGGCCTGTCATGCAGTAAGAAGTATGTGCTTGGACTCAGTGACATCTTCACACACACACACACACACACACCACACACACACACACACACAAACATCTGTATAACATTAATAAATGGAAGAATATTACTCATAGAATCTCAATTATAAATATTTTAAAGTGTTATATAAAAATATTGTATATAGAGACACATACTTATATTCCTACATGTTGGTAATTTTTTTTCATGTTGGCTAATAAGAAACCAGACTCACATTTGTAGTTATCTCTGAGAAACTAAAGAGGGAGCTGAGATTTGGTGATAAAGTTAAGCATAGAAAAAGTAAAAGTTAAGGAGGTTAATCATTCATACTCTTTTATTTTAACTTAAAGAAACAGGCCTATAAAATTTCAGCTAGTGATCTTGCTTACTACCTAACTGGGGCCAAGAGGAAGGAGTCGTTTGAATTCTACAGACCTCTTCTGTGATTTCTACCCATCTAAGCAGACTCTGTACCCACACACTCTATTTTCCATCCTGTTACTCTGGGTGAAATGTCCATACTCCTAACTAGAGCTAGTCCCACCAGGTATTCACTAAACTATAACCCTTTCATCTATAAAAGATCAATAAGACAGAAATGTATTTACATTTACTCCTTTATCATCATGTTAAAACCTCTGGGGGGGGGGCGGTGGAGGGGTTGAATTAGCTTATGCACTTGGCATTATTTCTTCTATCATATACAAAGTTAAAAAAAAAAGTTTTCAAAACTTTATTTTTTGACCAGCTGCTACCATGCGTATTTGCTCCATTTTTTAATGAAAATATCTCTTGAAAGAATTGTCTTTATACTTCTATTTTCAAGCCCTTCAGATGAAAATATAAATGACCACTACTCTGAAGAAAGATTGATTTATCTAATAAAGTTGAAAATTCAAATACAGCAATTTACTTCTAGGTGTACATCTTATAGAATAACTTACGTATGTTCACCCATAAACATGTAAAAGCAGACATGTAAAGCATGCATTGTTTGCAAGAGAAACAAACAAAAAGGTACAACTCAAATTTCTACCAGTGTTCCCTGATAATCAATGGATCAATAAATTTTAGTACAGTCATAATGCAATATAATCATAATGTACATTATAACAGTAAAAATAAATTATAGTTACATGCAGTTACATATTTGAATTTTAGTAATATGATATGTAAAAAACAAAAGGTATTGAAAAATATGTGTAGGGCTTCCCTGGTGGTGCAGTGGTTGAGAGTCCGCCTGCCGATGCAGGGGACATGGGTTTGTGCCCCAGTCCAGGAAGATCCCACATGCTGCGGAGTGGCTAGGCCTGTGAGCCATGGCCGCTGAGCCTGCGTGTCCAGAGCCTGTGCTCCACAATGGGAGAGTCCACAACAGTGAGAGGCCCGTGTAAAGCAAAAAAAAAAAGAAAAGGAAAGAAAAGAAAAATATGTGTAGTACATTCCAATCTCAAAATTCAAAACTATGTAAAAGTACACATATTTAAGGATTCCAACTCAGGTTAAAAGTAACAAGGGAACTTTACAAACAAAATTCTGGATAGAAAATACGTTTGAAGGTAGAAGGTTTTAATAGTATTTAAAGGGACACATAGAGACCTCAAAAACAATGGAAATGTTCTTTGCTTGAGGTGGATTTTGAGTACTGTGCAATCTCTGTGTTCTCATTCTTTATTCCTTATGTACATTTTATGATTATTCTTTTAATTTTTAAAAGGTACAGAAATACATGGATCAAGAACATAGTAAATTAATATTTTTCTAAGCTAAATAATCATCTGAGTTCTCAGATCAGCAATACCCGGCAAAATTTATCATGAGATCAATGTCAGAATAAATTTCAGTGTTTAATTGTTTCAAGAATATATAAGAGATTCACTGGGATGAGGAAGTTTTTATAAGAATAACATTATGGGAAGAAATTAGAGTGAGTAATGCACACATATCTATAAAAATGTTTTGTTACTATATTTATCAAACAAAATAATTACAAGGCAACACTATCTGGTAGAATATGATAGGGAGACTGTTATATAGAATTTTTTAATCAAGGAGATAAAAAGAAAACAAAAAAAACTACCCATAAAGTTGGACAAAGAGTGTGAGTAAACAGAAAGTAAATATCTTTGTAGTGAAGTGTTCGGACTAGATGGGATCAGACACAGACTAGTAAAGACCTCAAGGTCATGAAGCTACTAAGTACTATAAGGAATCAAATCCAGCCTGCTTGAGTCTAAAGTCCATGCTATAAATATCAACACTACAGAATTTTATCAGACCCAAGAAGAAAATCCATATATTTACCCAAGTAATTCTAGAATATTTTTAAATATTTAATATTTTAATGAAAAAGAAATCTTGTATTTTAAGAAGACTAAAAATTTGAAGATGTCTATTAAATAATACTTTACTTTTTCCATGATATTTATGACCTTGCTTAAAGGCAAAGTTGTGCCTAATGATTAAAGTATCCTTTTTATTACCTGTATATTCAACTGTTTTCTTCCTATTGGATCCTTTTCATTGGTTAGTAAACACATTCATGTTTCTCCATTAAAGAAAAAAATTGCCATCTCTGTTACCATATCCCAATTCATCTAAATTTCATTTAAATTAATTTCATTCCTTCCTCCGTTTACAATCAACCATTTTTTAATTTAAAACGTTTTGGTCATGCGCCACATGGCATGTGGGATCTTAGCTCCATGTCCAGGGATCGAATCCATGCCACCTGCAGTGGAAGCTCAGAGTTTTAATGACTGGACTGCCAGGGAAGTCCCTAAAAAGTTTTTAAATTTATTTTTTATTGAGGTAACATTGGTTTACAGCCTTGTGTATGTTTCATCTGTACAACATTATAGTTCTACTTCTGTATATAAAACAGCATGCTTACCACCCAGAATTTAGTTTCCATCTGTCACCATGTAGTTGATCCCCTTCACCATTTTCCCCGTGCCTTTCCCCTCTGGTGACCACTACTTTGTTCTCAATATCCTTGTGTTTGGTTTCGTTTGGTGTAGTTTGTTCATTTATTTATTTTTTTGTTTGTTTGCTCTTTATTGGTGTGTGTTCATTGTAGCATTTACAATAGCCAAGATATGGAAACAATCCAAGTGCCCACCAACAAATAAACAGATAAAGAAGATGTGGTGTATGTATATACAATGGAATATTACTCATCCAAAAAAAAGATGAAATCTTGCCATTTACAACAACATTGATGGACCTTTAGCATATTATGTTAAAATAAAGTCACATGGAGAAAGACAAATACAGTATGATTGTACTTATATGTGGAATATAAAAATACAGTCAAACTTATTAAGAGAGTTTTCTATACTGGCTATCTCCATCTCCTCATCTCCATTAACTTGTCAAATAAATCTACCCAATGACTAACAACAACTTTCCCCCAAATGAATACTCACTAATGTAACAATAAAGTTCAAATTCTGATGCATAAGAGAGCCATCTTACTTGCTCTCTCAGCAGAATGAACACAATGGTAATCTTTCCCTCCTTGACACTGTCACGTTCTCTCAATTCAGGGACAAAATAGTATGTCTTCCCTTGGCATCAAAATCTGCAGGTGCTCAAGTCCCTTACATAAAATGACATAGTACTCTCAATACTCTGTATCTGTGGCTCTGCTTCCACGAATTGTTGGTTGCAGAACCCGCAGATATGGAGAGCAGACTCTATTCTCATTTTCCACCTACTGTTTAAGCACTGCTTCTATTTCCCATTTATTGAACTGATTAATTTTAATGGTATTTAAAAGTTGGAGTCATCCAAGGCTTTTCCCTTCTCACTCTGAACCTTACAGCATTCTGTTTATTGACTATAATTTTGTGATTATTGAAAAAATGTGCATTGTTACTCTGAGCTTCTCCATTTGAGTCCAGATTCCCATATCCACTTTTCTAGTTATATTCTCTGTTATGGTTTTCAAAGGATAAGGAAAAGAATATCCCTTTTGTAGCCATTGAGTTGTGAATAAATTAATAAATAGATAAAAATCCAGGTAAATGGAAATTTAAATGTCATCTTTATTTCTGACTATGCCAGGTTGTAGGAACAAGATTAGATATATAGGCAAATGATCTTGAGTTTTGCAAATGGATCCTCCTCTTTAACAAGTATCTTTAAAATCTGGATCATAAGCTACTCAAAATTTAGACAAATCTCTCTTTCTGCCCTGTGAAAGAGTAAATTAGAAAGTTTATACTTCCAGGAGTGCTATTTTATTGTGATTACCTTACATGGAAGCATGATAAATGAAAAAAAGCATTTAATATTTCCTAGTTGTCTCTTTGTTATTGTTGTTATTGTCACTTTGTTTGTTTACCATTTGGACCTAGCTCCTAGGTTATGCCTCCCAAACATATGACTAATAATAACAGGTTCTTCTTGATGTCCTGAGCATCCTTTATTCCTGGAGACAGAGTAACCTTGGCCCAGGCATTTTTATTACCTTCATACATTTTTCAGTTTATAAAATGAACACATCCAGAGCCAAATGAGACCCGATATATGGAAATGCCTCTAGAGAAGTTAATCCTTCCAGTTCCTCCTCGGCCTTGAATGCAATTACTGAAATTATTGTATGAAGTTTTCTGCTGTCTGGCAACAATAATTGAAATCAAACGTTATGCATTAGGGATCTGTGGTACACATGGAACTTAACTCACTTTTCACTGCAAAATCTATCTTGGCCTGCAGATTCTGCTGAAAACAAAGTAAACTGTCAGTGATCTGTTTACCAATTTTCATTTAGAACTGATTCTGGCTGTAGCACAAAGTTCTCTCCTGCCTAAAATCAAATCGGTCTTTATTTGTGGGAAAAGGGTAAGAGGGTGGACTGCTTACCAGAAGCTGAAGCAAAGAACAAAAACCAAGATACCACATATCCCATAATAATTAGGTCCCAAACCAAATGAAGATTACATAAGAAATGTCAAATGTTATGTTATTTTGCAATGTGTCAGACATTTTCTCATATTTCCTTTCTTCCTCTTTCTCTTAACTTGCTTATTGATGTGGTCATGTGCATAAAGTGCATAAAATGAACTGAGTGATAAAAAATCAAAGAAAATTACCACAGTGTAAAAAGGGAAATCTATAGCATTTTTACACAAATGAAAGAAGGTTAACTTGTGTCCCGTCCCATCATCTGCCTTTCTCAATGTAAACACTGTTCTGTCACCTTGATTAGTTTTGCCTCTTCTAAAATTTTATGTAAATAAAATCATAGTGTATGTATTCTTGTGAAGTTAACTTCTTTTGCTCAAAGTTAGGTCTACAATATTTTTTTTCATGCTATTGTATGTATCAGTAGTTTGCTTTTCTGTGTGGTATTTCATTGAGCAAATAAAATTAAATATGTTTATTAATTGTCTTGTTGATGGATAATTGTGTTGTAGTGGTTTGGGGAAATTACAGATAGAATTTGTATGTACATTCTTATGCATATCTTTTTTTTGGCCACATATACTCATTTATTTTGGGTAGTTACCTCTAAGCAACATTGTTGAGTCATAAGCTAATATTAAACCACCCTTGTATTTGTTGCATCTAGATAGTGGATATATGAATATTCTTCATACACTTCTTTAAAGTTTTCTATATGTTTGAAATATTTCAAAATACAAAAAGGAAAATCTAGTATGGAGTACATGGGCAAGTAGTAGTGTTACTCATTCTTGATCAGTGTACAAGACACATTTAAATACTCAAACAAGACTATGTAAGGAGAACCATGTGCTGCACCACAGAGAGGCTGGCCCTTGTCAGCAGGCTGAGAAATTAGACCAGAATTCAACACTTCTGCAGGCAGATATATGCAAAAGAGGATATGTAATGTTTGTAATCTATACTTTTTCTTTTTCACAAACACATAAATCAGTTAAATCATACCTCTTCTCTTAGAGAGAAATGAATGAAGGAATGAACAGAATCCTGAAGTGATACATTTTTGTTTGTTTCATATGAAAGCTTGATGAAAGAGAGTTCATGTTTTCCCATAATAAGGTCATATCACGTGCTTCAAAAGCATCTTAAAGTACTCTAAAATAAACATAAAATCTCCTTAAACTTCATCTTCCACTCTACTGGTGAGGTCACATATCGAGGGATCATCCTTGAAGCACTTACTAATTTGAATCCATATCTAATCACTAAATGTTGATGTTAATTTAACCTGCCAAATCATGTTTTAGAAATGCTATTTTGTAATAGATCCCATGAGGCTTTGTAATGAGAAGTTAAGGCTATATAAAAATATAAAACACACTTTTAACAACATAGAGATGCCTGAATTTTGAACACTGAAGTCCTTCTCATGAATGTTGAAAAGATAGTATTAAATTCCCTTTTCTAGTAAGCTCGAGTCTGAAGGAGCCAAATGGCAACATTCTTAAATAAAACTCCTTATGCCTGGCCCTTTTTCAACTTATCAGCAAATAGCAATTGTTTTTATGATGAATATTTTTCATCTTTTACTTTTCTTCAATTATACAACTTATATTTATACCTCTGAACAAGCTATCATCAGTCTCCTGGACCACAAAAATAGTCTCCTAACTAGTCTACACTAGTCTGCCCTGCCTCTGTCTGGTGCTCATTTTCTTTACTGTATGAAAGATCTCTCGAAATACAGGCCAGAGTACTTTACTCTCCCAGCTTAAAGCCATCAGGGCTTCTCATTCCTCCTAATATAGAGGCAAAATGCATGAAAGTTGACTAAAGTTTTAGCTCTTAACATATTCTGTCACTGGTCTTATTTTCAGCATACCCAGCATTGTGCACAAATTCTATCTCTGCTCAGTCCCTTATCTTTACCAGACTCACTCCTGAGAGAGAGGGAGAGGAAGTGACATAGGAAGAGGAGGAGAAGGTGGAAGAGGAGGAGAAAGGACAAGGGAAAGGAGAAGAAAAAAACAAATGAAATTTAGGTGTTGACTATAGTATTTGAGATATGAAGAAAGGTCTATATAAGTATAAATGCTAAAAAGTACACACATATTTTGAACACTTAAAGGAAGGTTAATGTATCTAGCCTGAAACTGAATAGATACTCACTCAAACCCACCTGCTCTGAAATTAAATTTATATGAGGAAATCTAATAGACCAGCAAAAAAATCATTGATACAATGAATGGTGGATCTCCTTGTAGTAGCTATCCAAGCAGTTATTCTTGTTGGCATCATTATAACTACCCAGTAGATTTTGTAATAAACTGATCATTTAACATTCTGTCCATATGCTTATATTTACATTCCAAATTAGCTCTTTATCCTTGAATTTTTCTTTAATGGTAAGATTCATTGTTTCACAAACACACACATACACAAAATCCCCCATCTACTGCAAAGTTCATAGCAGGTTCTTTGTTAAAAATTCAAAAATAAGATATTTAATCATGTATCCTCCAAAGAATGTGCTCAAGATCTCTTTGAAATATGCGAGAGAAGTAAGACCACCTATCCCAAATGGAACATTACAGTCGTTTCTCAGTATACATGGTGGAATGGTTTCAGGATTCCCCCTTGGACACCAAAATCTGTGGACGCTTAATTCCCTCATATAAAAAGTCTTAGTATTTGCATATAATTTACACATATCCTCCCATATACTTTAAATCATCCCTATATTACTTATAATATTTAATACAATGTAAATGCTGTATAAATAGGTGTAAATTCAAGTTTTGCCTTTTGGAAATTTCTGGAATTTTAAAAAATATTTTTGATATTTGGTTGGATGAATCCACAATGCAGAACCTGCATATACAGAGGGTTGTCTGTATTACTTTTTTCTGAATCCATCTGTTTTTGTTTTTCTCTCTTCAAGGACCACATGTTAGTCCCTTTTACTCCATGACCATTTTCTCAAGGTGGTGTTGTAAAAAACCATAACCCTTTCATTTTCATGGTAGTCTCAAAATTAAAAGGAAAAAAGAAAGAGTCAAGAAAGAAAGAAAAAGAAAAACAAAATTAAAAGAAAAGCAAGAGAGGAACTTGATGGATGCTCCAAATTTTCCCTCATTTATTTGTACAAGATGCTAAACAGGGTACAGAGACACATTTGCACTTTTAGCTGTCTAATGACATTAGAAATCTTTGGTTGCCTATAAAACATAATCAAAAAAATCTCAACTAATAACTTTGGCTCACATATGTAGGTTTAATTTCCTGAGCTCAATGATAACAAAGATCATAACCTCTTCACCTTTTTATTCAGCATTAATTGGAAAATAATCACCATACAATTTTTATTATCATGTGAGAGGTTCTGTAGTAAGCTATGTTTTCCTTTGATGTTGAATTAGAATCTAGAGCTATTTAACTTCTATATTTATATTCTTGACCCCTATTTGCTCACATTTGGCCAACAGAGTTATGATGGATGTTAATCTAAGTATCATAATAAAATGTGTGCTAAAAATTAATTTTTATTCTTATTGAAGTAAATTATTGGTTTTTCCAGTCCTTTTTATGACACAAATTGCTTATCTCTAAAGCTAACATTTCAGTACTCTTAAAGAATGTCCAAGGAAGAAATTGAGAAATCATCTGCCAAATACATGTGAAAGAAATCTCCCTTTAAGAAAAAGTATATTTAAGAACAATGAAATTTTATTTGCATTGCTCAAATTTCTCATAAAATTGCTAAATTGTCTACTTAATTGAGCAAGAGTTACCTGAATTTTTAAGAATATGACTTAGCTAAAATTATATTTCTCTAAAATGTATGTTTACATAGTACATATGTAAATAGATAGAGATGGGAAGAATAGTTGTTCAAATAGACGAAAGTTTCTGAGGTTGAGCTTGATTTGATCAGTCCTTTTAGTTCAGACCTAATTGTTCATCAGACCCTGCAATTCGCACCAATGTCGTACATTTGCATTATGAAATGTTTAAAACATTTTTTTAAAAGTCCAAATAAAAAACATATCATCAGGAAATTTTAGAGAGAAATATCATCAGAGTATCAAATTATATCAAATTATATCCCACCCTCCCTCAGGTTAAAATCATACTATATTCTAACTGCCATTAATGTAGCATTAACAAAACTTCAGTGAGGAAAGAAAAGTTTGATTTAAGTAAAAGCATAAAATTAAAGATCCTTTACATGATGTTGATAAAGAAATTACCACACATATTTTAAACAAACCTTTATATCTAAATAATTGTTTGAAACATGATACATAATGTAATCATAAAGTTATAAAATATGAAATATATTTATTTGTATAAAAATTATTGAATATAATTTAAATTGTTAGAAATTATGTTTCTATATATTGGGAAGACAGCCTTACATACATTCTTTCCTTTTCTACAGGAAGTTGTGCATCCATTGAAAAAGAGATTTTCCTGACCCCATTTCCACTGGGCTACTTTCTCTACAAATAGAAAAGTTCTAGTTATTATTAGCAGTACCCAATAGACCTACAGGTGAAAGGATTACTGAATATGGCATACATCTTGTTAGGAAAAAGCACTAGAGAGAAAAATGCAGCTGCAGGGTTATTATAAAAATATGATTTTGCTTAAAGGTAACTTGCAAGGAAATTTTTTCTTCTGTATTTTAATTAGGTAATCCCAGGCATATTTAATGTGCAGAATACTTCAGATGGTGAAGGAAATGAGTGTAATTTAGCAACAAATAGTTTTTAAAATAGTCTTTTAAGATTTTTTTTGGTCTCTTGAAGGTCTACCAGCTGGTTTGCAATTACAGAAATGCTGTAGAACATATCACTCTGGGACAACTGAATTACTGGAAACTTTAGTGGAGTAGGATCAAAGGCTGACAAGGGGCTCTACTTAGAAGATAAAGTACAATAGGGTTGTGAAAAGTTTTATTTGAGATCATTTCCTTATCTCTCAAAGACTGAAAAAAAAACTTTTGAAACATCAGCAATCCAGAGCAATCCACTTTCCTCTGACCTGAGCTTCAATAAGCTAACTGCTGTAGTTTAATACTTTGATTTGTTGGGAACAAAATAAAAGAAGAAAATAGTAAAAGCTTGATTTTCTCATATCAGGAAAAGCAAACTCTCATATAGTCATGTCAGGAGACGAAGTGAATTGTTTACTCAAATGTTCTTTTAATTAGATAATTCCTATAACATATATCATATTCTTTTAATAATTATAAGGTACATAGATTTTATATTAATAAAATTATTAATGCAAAATGAATTTATATTATTAAGATAATATAAATTATTTCTATAGATGGCAATTGGCTAAGATGTGTCTTCTTTAACCTTTAATCTATTCAGTCATAAAATAAGATTTAGTGACTTTCTCACAGACAAATTAGAAAATATTTGGTGGACCTCCCAGATTTCCTTTCCTCTCTGATTTATTTTCCATGCACCCACTGAATGGTGTCAACTCCTTTTCTAAAATGGATCCATTTCTTTGTTGTTTAGACTAGATCTCTTGCTCCCTTTTTATTATCCCCACCTGCTTCAGCATATTCAAGCACATTTTCTCTAAAATGCTTTTATATGCATTTATGTAAGCATCTGTATTCAACACCCGCCTTTTCTTTACTCATTGATTTATTACTTCAATCCTATCCATCTACTGAACTTTAGATATCAAGGTCACTAATGACACTTTTGTTACTAAATCTTATAAGCATGCACATTTTTTTCTTATTGCAACTCAGCTGTATTTTTCATTGTTTAGTATTGCTTCCCCACCTAGAGTTCTCTCTTCTCTTGGCTCACTTGACACTATTCTCCTACTTCTCTGGCTATTTCTTCTCAGTCTTTCTGAAGGCCACAAGCTGCACTGAAATGTTAAAAGTTGACTTTGCCAGGATTTTTGCCCTTATCTCATTTCTCTTCTCTCTGCACCTACTATTCCTGTCAGGGTGATCCACTCCCTGAATCCATGTTCTATATGCTAATAACTACAATTCTACATTTCAAATCTATCTCCATTTCTCATGAGCTAAACAATTATATATCTTGGATTTGGGCATTGGAGTGCTATATGACTTCTCTGATCAGAACATAAAGTAAATTGAATTAATTATTTTTCTTTCCTCAGAGATGATTTTCCAGTAATCTTAGTTTTAGAACTAGATACTGTAATTCACCACCATTTATGGCATAAATATTCATAATGCTTGTATCTCACCTTTCACCTATGTTACTGTCTCTTCCATCAAACTCTTGTACTATATGGCTATATCACCTCATTCCTCAAATATTTCATTTTCTATCATCTGTCTTGAGTACATTGTAGCTGTTATTAAAAAAATATCCATAACCTGAGTGGCTTAACAGTAAACACGGCTCTGAAATCTGGGAAGTCCAAGATAAAGGCACCATCACATTTAGTGTGTGGTGAGGGAGAGCCTGTTTCCTAGTTTATAAACAACCTTTCTTCTCACTGTGTCTTCACATGGTAGAAGAGGTAGCTCTTCGGGGTCTCTTGTAAAATGGCACTAATCCTATTCATGAGCTCCCCACCCTCATGACCTAATCACTTCCCAAAGTCCTCACCTCCAAATACTATTACATTGGAGATTAGGATTTCAGCATATGAATTTTGGAGAGATACAACAATTTGGCCTATAGCAGTAGCTATATGGCCACTGAGCCTGTGCATCTGGAGCCTATGCTCCACAATGGGAGAGACCAAAACACTGAGAGGCCCATGTAATGCAAAAAAAAAAAAAAAAAAAAAAACTGTAGAAAAAAATCAGTGAAACTAAGCTGTCTTTTTGAAGAGATAAACAAACTTGAAAACCTTAAGCTAGACAAAGAAAAAAAAGAGGGTAATATCAAATAAATAAATCAGGAATGAAGGAAAAGACATTTTAACCCATAACACAGAAATACTGAAAATCATAAGATGCTATATGAACAAATAATATGCCAAAAAATTAGATAAACTAGAAAAATAAGTTAAATTCTTAGAAATGTACAAACTACCAAGATCAAATCATGAAGAAGTAGAAAATATGAGCAGACCCATTACTGTTAAGGAAATTAAAACAGTAATAGGAGATTAAACCAGTAATCAAAAAGCCTCCCAACAAAGGAAAATCTAAGGACAGACAGTTTTCACTAGTAAAGTCTCCCAAACACTTAAAGAAAAAATAATGCCACTGCTTTTTTTTTTTTTTTTTTTGTGGTATGGGCCTCTCCCATTGTGGAGCACAGACTCTGGATGTGCAGGCCCAGCAGCCATGGCTCATGGGCCTAGATGCTCCATGGCATGTGGGATCTTCCCGGACTGGGGTACAAACCCGTGTCCCCTGCATCGGCAGGCAGACTCTCAACCACTGCGCCACCAGGGATGCCCCATGCCACTGCTTTTTGAAGTATTCTCAGAAATAGAATAGGAAGCCACACTACCAACTCATTTTAGGAGGCCAGCATTACACTGAAGCCAAAGACACATAAAAACACTAAAAAAAAAAAAAAAAAATGAAGAAAGAAAGAAAGGAAATTACAGACCAATATCTCTGGTGAACTCAGATGCAAAAATATTGGCAAACCAAACTCAGCGGTACATTAAAAGGATCATACACTATGATTAAGTAGGATTTATTCCATAGATACAAGGGTGTTTTAACATACACAAACCAATTAACGTCATACACCATATTAAAAAAATGAAGGCTAAAAATCATGACCATCTCAACAGATGCAGAAAAAGCATTTGATAAAATTTAATATCCTTTTATGATAAAAACTCTCAACAAGCTGGGTATAGAAGAATCGTACCTTAATGTAATAAAGACCATATAAGAAGCCACAACTAACATTATATTCAAAGATGAGAAGTTGAAAGCTTTTCATTTAAGGTCAAAGAAAAGGCAAGGAGGCTCATTTCTGACACTTTAACTTAACATAGCACTGGAAGCCCTAGCCAGAGCAATTAAGCAAGAGAAAGACATGAAAGACATCCAGATTGGAGAAGAAGAAGTAAAATTCTCTCTATTTCCAGATGAACTGATAACATATATAGAAAATCCTAAAGATTCCACAAAAACTTGTTAGAACTAATACATTTAGTAAATTTGCAGGACACAAAATCAATATACAAAATATAGTTGGGTTTCTTTACACTGACAATGAACTTTCAGAAAACAATCCCATTTATAATATCATCAAAAAGAATAAAATGCTTAGGAATAATTTTAACCAAAGAAGTGAAATATCTGTACACTGAAACCTATAAAACACTGTTGAAAGAAACTGAAGAAAAAACAAATAAATGGAGAGATATTCCATATTCATAGACTGAAAGAATTAATATTGTTAAAATTTCCATACTACTCAAAGCAATCTACAGATTCAATTCCAATCCCTATCAAAATTCTGATGGCATTTTTTACAGAAATAGGAAAAAACAATCCTAAATTTTGTATGGAATCACCAAAGACCCAGAATAGTCAAAATGATCTGGAGAAATTACAAAGCTGGAGGTATCACACTTCATGATTTTAAACTATATTACAAAGTTACAATAATTGAAACAGGACACACAGACCAATGGGACAGAATAGAGAACCAAGAAATAAGCCCATGCATATTTGATCAATTAAATTTTGACAAAAATTCTAGAATTTACTATGGGAAAAGAATAGTCTCTTCAATAAATGGTGCTGCAAAAACTGGATATCCACATGTAAAAGAATGAAACTGAATCCCTATCATACATCATATACAAATATCAATTCAGAATGATTGAAGATTTAAAAATAAGACTTGAAACCATAATATTCCTAGAAGAAAACAAACAGCATGCTCCTTGACATTGGTCTTGGCAATGATTGTGGATTTGACACCAAAAGCAAAGACAACAAAAGCAAAAAGAAACAAATTGGACTACATTAAAATAAAATGTTTCTGCATAGCAAAGGAAAACAACAAAATGGTAAGGCAACCTATGAAATGGGAGAAAATATTTGTAAATCACATATCCCAAAAGGGGTTAATATCTAAAATATATAAGTAAATCAAACAACTCAATAGCAAAAAATTGGGCAAAGGATCTGAGAAGACATTTTTCCAAATAAGACATAAGGATGGTCAACATATATATGAAAAGGTGCTCAACATCATTAATCATCAGGAAAATTGAAATCAAAGCCAAAATGAAATATCACCTCACACCTGTTAGTATGTCTTGTCAAAAAGACAAGAGATAACAAATTTTGATGAGGTTATAGAGAAAAGACAATCCTTGTACACTGTTGATGGGAATGTAAACTTGTATAGCAACTATGGAAAGCAGTATGAAGTTTCCTCAAAAAATTAAAAGTAGAATTACCATGTGATCTAGCAATCCATTTCTGAATATATATCAAAAGGAATTTAAACCACTATCTTGAATAGATAGCTGTACTCCCATGTTCATTGCAGTACTATTCATAATAGCCAAGGTATGGAAACAAATGAAATGTCTGTTAAAAATGACTGTATAAAGAAAATGTGGTATATATACACAGTGGAATATTATTACACTTAAAAAGAAGGATATCCTACCATTTGTGACAACAAGGATGAACTCGGAGGGAATTGTGCTGAGTGAAATAAGCTAGACAGAGAAAGACAAATAATGCATGCTATCACTTATATGTAGAATAAAAAAAGTCAAGCTTACAGAATCAGATAATAGAATGATGGTTGTCAGAGACTGAGGGCTGTGTGGAAATAGTGAGAGCCTGATAAGAGGGTAAAGCTTTCAATTATAAGATGAATAAGGTCAGAGGATCTATGCATAACATGGTAAGGATAGTTGATAATAATGTATTGTACTGCATGATTGAAATTTTCTGAGAGGAGAACTGGTGTTCTCGCCATAAAAAGAAAAAAGAAAAAAAAAAGAAAAGAAAAAGTCAAGTGAGAAAGTTTTCAGAGAAAATTAAGAAGAGAAGGCAACTGAGACCAATGGCATTCCAATCTTATTTACTGGTACTTTGCTTTCCACTTTCCAAGCTGGATGTCTTTGGCTATTTATTCTTTGTGCCTGATTATTCCAGAAAAATATTCCTAGAAGATGTAGAGCTGAACTGACCTCCACATATCTTGAAGTTTTCAAATGTATCTTATTCATTTGAACTGAATATAATTTTAGCTTAAAAAATTATTTTTATTCTTGTCATTTATAAGTTCAAACTATGTTACCAATATTAGCAAATGAATTTGTTAGGATTTCTTCATCTCCTCCTTATGACTTCCACAGTAAGAGCAGCATTATCATTTGAAGACTATCTTTAGTGTTACAAGAAGGCTACTGATTGCAAAAGCCTTGGTCATTTACATCTAACTGGAGAAAGACGGTAAGCTTCATTCTCTGAAACCATCAGTTAACACATAGCACGTCCCACTGACCTGAAGTAGACCATGAATAAACTGAAAAAATGCTGTGGTCATGGAGTTGAGTATTTTTAAGTGAATCAAGGTCCATTCCTATTCTTGGAGTGAGGCAATCCTACCAAATCATTTGACTGAGTGGAAAGGGAGAAACAAATCTTAGTAGGCAACTAGCAAATCTCATTATGTCCCACAATGTAGCACAAAACCTAGCTTACAAAAGACAATCATTCTGGGCATGCCAAATAAATGTAAATCTATAATGTAAAATAAAAATAGCAAATCATCATATAGCACTTATTATCTATGAACCTTACATGTATTTATGTATTTATTTCTCATATGCACTCTGATTTAGATATCAATATTATTATTCTCATTTTATAGGTAAGAAAACTGAGGCAAAAAACTTAGGTAATTTGCCCAGAAATTCACAACTCTTAAGTGGCAAAGACAATTTTCAAACCTAGGTAGTAGAGTCTACAATTCGTTCTTATAAACAAATCTTAACTGCTTGCATAGAGTAAAATTTCAAGGATTTTTTTTTAGTTTCAATTTCCTCTATGAATATAATCTACTGAAAAATAAATTGTTTCTAAATAAGGAAATGGTTTTAATATAAACTTACCATGTCACACTTTGAAGCCACTAAAATCAATGAGGTAAATCAGTATGTAAAGACATGTGAATACGAAGGGCTTTTCAATTCTTTGGAGTTTTAGGTGTACCTGTGTGATCACACACACCATCCTCCATCTCCTTAGAACAGTAATATCTCCTGTTGCCTAAATGAGCATGGATTGACTTAGGCATCCTTAAGTTTATGTGGTTTTGGTACTATTCCTCACATCTAGTTAGTCATGGTTTCATTAGCACTTAAATTAACCCAGATTTACCCACACAATACAACTGCAAAATGTATTTGAATCTTGTTTTATGAATGGAATCTTACCATGATTTATATCACTGATATTAAATTCTGATCATTTATGAGAATTTGATGCAGATAATAAAAGGCATAGTCTCAGAGCTCCTTTTGCACTAATATAAATTGTTAATTTATAAATAAAATGAACTTTCATAATATTTAATATCCATAGGACATGGTATCCTGTAAATATGAAATTACTTCACTTAAACAGATGGACTTATCCTATCTTTGAAACTTACTTAATTTTGCCACAAGTTTTGTGTGTTCCCTTGCTTTTTAATTGCTAATAATTGTACAGAGGAATTAACTTTAATTTTTAAAAATTTGTATTCTGAATGAATATTATTTTAGAATGATAAATGATATTTGTTTCTACTCATGTCATCAATAATTCTTTGTATTCGTTATTCCAAGCAGGATTATATGCATTTTTCATATGCATATAGTTTCATTCAAGTTTCATTCAGAAATACAAGGCTCAATTTCCATCATGTAAGAGTGAGCTATTTTAATCTGATTTTGATTAGTTTATTTTAGATTTATCTATATCGATCTATCTACCATCTATCTGTCATTCAGTAAGCACTTACATAGCAAAAGGAGAAATGTTTAATGCATCGTGATGCATCTATTTGACAGACTACACATATTAAATAAATGTATATATCAAGATACATAGAATTATAAATCTAGTAGCAATGATGCATCTATTTGGCAGACTACACATATTAAATAAATGTATATATCAAATTCATAGAATTATAAATCTAGTAGCAAGCATTTCCATGTTTATGATGTCTAGGCTGTGTTCTGAGTGCTCAGCAAATATTAACTCTATTTAATGTTTATGGCAAGCCCACGAGGGAGGTCATGATTTTAGAGATGGACAGAGGCCAGAGGATATTAAGTAACTGCCACAACAGTTCAGCAGGCACAGTGGCAGAGCCAGAAATCAAACCTGTATTCCAATTCCAGAATCCATGTGCTTAGCCACATAACTACATTGCCTCTCAGCTAGACTAAATATTTCCAGATGATAAAGTTTTGATTCTGAGTTCCCAGTCTATTTTTCTTACCTCTCTCAGTCTCTTTTTTTGTTAAGTAAAGAAACTTAGTTAAGGTTTTATTTAAGATCCCACTAACGTATATTGGTCTACAATTTAAATTCTTTTGGTTTCATTCATAACAGTGCATGGTAGTTTCAGTGTCATGGAAAGGATCTCCTTTTTTAAAAAAAAAATTAACTCTTTTAACTTTTTAAAACTCCATTTAAATCCAAGTTTCTTGAGCTGGAACTGAGACAAGGTCATACCTTGGGAAGGATTGAGGCACAGATCATTGATTCCTTTTTTGTTTTCCCAGAGTAAAGTTATAGTTGGTTATTTATTCCCTTTTCTGTTCACTCTTTGGGCATGTAAAGATTAATTAGGCAAAATTATGATGAGTTTTAGCCACAGCAATCAGAGAAGAAATAGAAACAAAAGGAGCCCAAAACGGAAAAAAAGAAGTAAAAATGTCACTGTTTGCAGTTGACATGATATTATACATAGAGAATCCTAAAGATGATACCAGAAAACTACTAGAGCTAATCAATGAATTTGGTGAAGTAACAGGACAAGAAATTAATGCACAGAAATCTCTTGCATTCCTATACACTAACAATGAAAAATCTGAGAGAAATTAAGAAATACTCCCATTTACCATTGCAACAAAAAGAATAAAATACCTAGGAATAAACCCACCAATGGAGAAAAAAGACCTGTATGCCGAAAACTATAACACACTGATGAATGCAGTCAAACACTATACAAACAGTTGGAGAGATATACCATGTTCTTGGAATGGAAGAATCAATATTGTGAAAATGACTCTACTACCCAAAGCAATCTACAGATTCAATGAAATGCCTATCAAATTACCAATGGCATTTTTCACAGAACTAGAACAAAAAATTCCACAATTTGTATGGAAACACAAAAGACCCCAAATAGACAAAGCAATCTTGAGAAAGAAAAATGAAGCTGGAGTAATCAGGCTCCCTGATTTCAGACTATACTACAAAGCTACAGTAATCAAGACAGTATGGTACTGGCACCAAAACAGAAATATAGATCAATGGAACAGGATAGAAAGCCCAGAGATAAACCAACTCACGTATAGTCACCTTATCTTTGACAAAGGAGTTAAGAATATACAATGGATTAAAGACAGCCTCTTCAATAACTGGTGCTGGGGAAAACAGGACAGCTACATGTAAAAGCATGAAATTAGAACACTCCCTAACACCATACACAAAAATAAACTCAAAATGGATTAAAAACCTAAATGTAAGGACAGACACTATCAAACTCTTAGAGGAAAACATAGGCAGAACACTCTATGACATAAATAACAGCAACATCCTTTTTGAAACACATCTTAGAGTAATGGAAATAAAAACAAGAATAAACAAATGGGACCTAATGAAACTTAAAAGCTTTTGCACAGCAAAGGAAACCATAAACAAGATGAAAAGATAATCCTCAGAATGGGAGAAAATATTTGCAAATGAAGCAACTGACAAAGGATTAATCTGTAAAATATATATGCAGCCCATGCAGTTCAATATCAAAAAAAGAAACAACCCAATCCAAAAATGGGCAGAAGACCTAAATCGACATTTCTCCAAAGAAGATATACAGATTGCCAACAAACTCATGAAAGGATGCTTAACATCACTAATCATTAGAGAAATGCAAATCAAAACTACAGTGAGGTATCAACTCACACCAGTCAGAATGTCCACCATCAAAATACCTACAAACAATAAATGCTGAAGAGGGTGTGGAGAAAAGGGAACTCTCTTGCACTGTTGTTGGGAATGTAAATGGATACAGCTGCTGTGGAGAAAAGTATGATTGTTCCTTAAAAGCCTAAAAATAGAACTATCATATGACCCAGCAATCCCACTACTGGACATGTACCATGAGAAAACCATAATTCAAAAAGAGACATGTACCACAATGTTTATTGCAACACTATTTACAATAACCAGGACATGGAAGCAACCTAAATGTTCATTGACAGATTAATGGATAAAGAAGATGTGGCACATGTATACAATGGAATATTACTCAGCCATAAAAAGAAATGATATTGAGTTATTTGTAGTGAGGTGGATGGGCTTAGAGTCTGTCATTCAGAGTGAAGTAAGTCAGAAAGAGAAAAACAAATACCATATACTAACACATCTATATGAAATCTAAAAAAAAAAAAAAATCATTCTGATCAATGTAGTGGCAAGACATAAATAAAGATGCAGAAGTAGAGAATGGACTTGAAGACACAGTGAGGGGGAAAGGTGAAGCTGGGATGTAGTGAGGGAGTAGCACTGACATATATACACTACCAAAGGTAAAATAGATAGCTAGTGGAAAGCAGCTGCATAGCACATAGAGATCAGTTTGGTGCTTTGTGACCACCTAGAGGGGTGGGATAGGGTGGGTGGGAGGGAGATGCAAGAGGGCGGGGTGTGGGTATCATGTATGCACATAGCTGATTCACTTTGTTATACAGCAGAAACTAACACACCATTGTAAAACAATTATACTCCAATAAAGATGTAAAAAAAAAAAATTCTGTTATTCCCAATTTGCTTGACATTTTTTCTCTTGTGTCCTCATAAATAAAAATCCTGTGTACATCTAAAAAATATTTTTATTTTATTAAAAGTGTCATAAAAGTGGGTTTTCTGGATGAAATTTCATAAATATTTTAGAGGTCTCAATAAGTTATAATACAGTACAAAATTTTAATTGCAATTATAAAATTTACTTTTCCAAACTTGTATCTTATTCACAGTATCATTTCATTATAATGCAAATCTCTATGTAAGAGATCTCTCAGATTTAAAGAGCACTGTCAGCTTAAAAAATAAAAATAGAACTATTTGAGAACCATACCCTAAATTAGAACTATTTGACATACTATCACAGCTTGGCTTTATATCCTTACCCTCCAAACTAGTTCTCTATGTATTCAAGTTTTATTTTATCTTTCCAAGAGCTACTGTTCTCTCCACATAGATTGATTACTTTATAACTTCATAATTTATTTAATTTAATTGTACTCACAATGATAAGGATATTACTGACAAGACTACAGAAATAAATATAAAGAAATAAAGAAAAAATAAATACAAGGTCATGATTTTCATTCAAGGTGAAAAATTTTGCCATTTCATGCTTAGATGAATGACATGGATAACTAATTTCATGAATCTTAGGAAATCTCTCAACTTCTTCCAGATCAGAAACTTCTGGACAACTGCCTTATTACATAAAGTAGAAAAAGGAAGTAAAGTGAGCTCAAATTTCTCTTTCAGGAAAATTGTTTATTCTTAGAATTAGTCATGTGTTGAGAGCTCATACAAGTCTATGAGAATATTTTCATGAGTTTTATTAAATAATTGTTAAATACAACTGTTACTAAAATTAAGCTTCACAAACATATTGGATAAGCTGTAAAACAACAAAGCTAATAAATATCCAAATCTCAGCTTTACCTAATTATTTCAAAACATTTTACCATTATTTCTGCTTTTGCGATATTTATTTATAGGTACCATATCCATATGGTAAAAATATTTTATAAAGCTTGCTATTGCACACTGTTAACCAACTCTGCATTCAATGACCTCATGTTGGTAGCTTGAACTCAGCTATGCTGGGTGTGTCTATTCTACAGAAACCAGTGAACACCACAAATTGTCTTCTTTTTTTCCAGAGTGCACTTAAATATTTACCAACACATCATTGTACACACACTTATATATGCATATGTGTGTATATATATGTATACACATACATTTCCTAACAGAATTTACATAGTTTAAATATTTACACAATCAAATAAAAATACTCATGTTGGAAAGGCACATTCAATCAAAGTTTGCTACTAGGTTGGAGAATATGAATGAGATATGTGGATAAAATTGTGTGTATAAATAAACAATAAAACAAAAACAGGAACTTGCAAGGACCAATGATGACATTGGACAATATGCTTTGAACTGACCAATATGAACAAGATAATTTTTCCACCTTCAGTTGAGAGAGAGAGAATTATTTTTGTACATTTAATTATAAAACTAGTAGTTTTATACATTTAATTATAAAACATATACATTTATACATTTAATTATAAAACTAGTCGTTTAAATATCACTTTAAGTATTTAAAGTCAAATTGGAAAGATACATTGATTGTGTCCTCATGATTATGGTCTAAAGCACTTAACTTATTATATGACTTAAGCTAGTTAAAACCCACATATAGATAACTGCCCAGAATGCTGAAAATTTATTTGTTTTCAAATAATATATATTGTATCAATATGTCTTGATATTATAAAACCAGAGATTTTTTGTGTTTTTGTGCTATTTTTCTCTTTCAATTCTCCATAGTTCATAAAGAAGTAGCAGTATAGAGCAGAGAGGAGATGTCTTATGTCAGTGACTAAAGTGAAACCTCAGGAGATAGGTGCACCACCTTTCAAAGCGGCCATTGTATTTATTTAGTTATTGTGAAGAAGTGTCTGTACTTTACTAAAGGAAAAGAAAAAATTCTATAATTGCTAATGTCACTGGGGAGATGTGTTCTGAGAATGTACATAGTCAGTGTTATGGTTGCCTTGGAAAACAGGGAGAAAACAATGACTAGGAGATGAAACTCAGATACTGTTAGAAAACTGAAATTACTTTAAATATTGTAGAAAGTTTGGGGTGGAAAATTACTAAAGAAAATATAAAATAATTAACGGTAAATATTGGAGGGAGTAAGGAATAAGTTTGCGTTATATTGGGTCTTTTCCTGCTGTAAGATTCCTAGCTGCTATGATGATCAAAACGTAAAATAGATAGCTAGTGGGAAGCAGCTGCATATAACAGGGAGATTAACTTGGTGCTTTGTGACCACCTAGAGGAGTGGGGTAGGGAGGGTGGGAGGGAGACGCAAGAGGGAGGACATATGGTGATATATGTATATGTATAGCTGATTCACTTCGTTAGAAAGCAGAAACTAACACACCATTGTAAAGCAATTATACTCCAATAAAGATGTTTAAAAAAATGTAAATCATTTAAACACTAAATTATTGTAGAGACAGTTCAGCCATACTGAAGAATATGAAATTGTATATCCCCTGAGTGTCCCTTGTATTTCTTATTATACATATTTATTGGCATAAAAACGTTATTCTCTTTAAAAATGAAGTTTATTCTGAAGACCTTCTTAATTAAAATGGAATTGTTCTTTCATCTATTCCCTAATCTATCTTTATTTCAATGGAAGGTACACTTTTAGATATAAAAGGGTAAATTTTAACATATGATATGTGGCCAGAATATATTTCATAATCTTAAAGTAACTTTAACTGAAAAAAAAATTGACAAAAAGTGTACTAAAATAGTTGCTGTTCCATTGAGAATTTAACCCAAAGCGTATGCCTTGGGGACATTGCCTACAAAGAAATAAATTTTGTGTCTATAGATTTATAAGTACAAGAAGTGATACCTCATAGTTGTTATTCAGTGGAAAAAGCACTGAATGTAAAATAAGACCCAGTTTCCAAGTTTTAACTATGGCACTTACCTATCATATAGCTTTGGACACTTAAACACCATTTATTACCATACACAATGAAAATACAAAACTTTCTTTCAAGCTTTGTTCAAAGAATCTAGCATGTAACAGTACTTTGTAAAATTCTATGATTATTTTTCTGACAATCATATACTACTTCTAACATCTCAGAGAGAGAAACCAAACACATCATATACCTGGCAATAAAAATGGCATTATTTCTCACAAATGTATTTCCCAGGAAGTTAAATATTTCTTAGAATTAATTATTAATAGTTCATGAGTTAAATACAAGACTTTAAAAATGTCTTGCTGCATAAAAACATATTGGAACTCATAGAATAAGAAAAACTCTAAAAAAACAGAGACTTTGAATATTGAACACCTTGAATTTTTATAGTATTATAAAAATAATATAAAAAGATTCACAACAATGCTGCTTAAATTTTTCCTAAACTTCAGTGCAGAAAGTCCTCTATAGTCAAATATTGAACAATTTGAATGTGATACAAAATGGTGAGAATTCTTTTTTTATTCATTGAGGTTGGTGTAATTCTAAGGATATACCTAATCAGTTCGTTGATTCTTTTGTAGATGTAATTAAGGTCTCAAATTAAGAGGAGATTGTCTCAGTGGACCTGACACAACCAGGTGAACCCTTTAAAAGTAAAGAGATTTCCCTGGTTGATAGAAAAGGGATATCAGAAAGAATCAAAACATGGGGAAGATTTAACATATTGTGGTTGACTTGAAGACTGGAGTTGGGGGAGAAGCATATGACAAAGATTTTCAGCAGCTTCTAGAAACTGAGAGTAGTCCATGGATAAAACTAAATAAGAAAAGAGGGGCCTCAGCCTACAACATCTTGGAAATGAATTTTGCCAACCATCTGATGATCTTGGAAACATATTCTACCCCAGAGACTCCCCATAAAATCCCAGCCCAGCCAACACCTTAATTTCAGCCTTGGAGTACTAAACAGAAGCTCAGTTGAACTTCCCTGGAATTTCTGACCTATAGAACTATTAAATAATGAGTGATAGAATTTTAAAATTGTGGTAATTTGTTACTTAATAATAGAAAACCAATACATTCATTCAACAAATTGTTTTTGTTTGCCAGCAAGATTTAAGGCACTATGTTGAATAATGTGAGCAAACAAGTATTAATCATATATAAAAGTTGCTCTCTGAAAAATATAGAAATTAGTTGAGGAGATAAAATGCATAAGTAAAAAAACATACAATAAGATAGAAAGGAATTGCAGAAGATACATGGAGAAAAATGTTATGGATACAAAATACATGTTTGAAGGGAAAATTGATGAGAGAGTTGGTGAACACATTTTTATAAAGGTAGTCAAATAAAATACTAGATTATGTGAACTTCAAATAGCAACTGAAAATATTAGTTGTACAATTTTTAACAGTAAATATCCTGAAGACTGTGAGAAATATAATTGGAAAGATAAATTGTGATTGTATTACGTAGGCATTGAATGATTATCTAAGAATCGTGCACATTATTCTTTATAAAAAACAGAGCTATGAACAATGTTTATCATTGGAGTGACCTGTAGTCCTGGAAGAATGAAATGAAAGCATTAGAATAAAATGGATAAGAAAGGGAAAAAGAGTTTCCCCAGAAAACCAGGTTAAGTATCTATTTAAATATCATGGTAAGTGAAATGTGGCCTTAAATATATATATATATACACAGATATATATACAAATATATGTATATTTATACACAAATATAAGTAGGAACAAAGCACTTTGAAAGATATTGCAAGGTTGTTTCTAAAGAGCAAGAAAGAAATGAAAGGGAGAGAAAAATGTATGTATATATATTTTTATCCCTTTCCTTTCTCTCTTGTTTCTTGAAATCTCAGGATATACTGTTTCTGAAATCCTGAGTCTAGGTATGCAGGCAGGCAGAGAATAGCATCACATTAATTCAAATGTAAGCAGATGGGCAAGAGAAGTCTGTTTGCAGTATAGAGAGTGGGTGGTTTTAAAGTAACTATTTCAACTTTCAGTGGGTTTTTCAAACAAAACTGTGTGTTCTACTTATGAAAGTATAGTTTGAAGTTCTCAGAGATAAAGTTTGAAGTTTTTCCTTGAACTTTGCTAAAGTTATGCCTCATATTCTTAATTCTATAGTGAGCAAAATTCAGTAAAAATATCATACTCTCCTACAGGATTAAGTAGACAAAGAATAGGGTTCAAGACTCTCATATATGAAAGGGTCATGTTAAACACCCAGTAGTTTCAATCTGAATCCTTGAAAGGCTACTCCCAAGCATCAATTCCAATGTAAAAAAACTGGGTCTTGCAAAGATTGAAGTTCAGCCACATACATCAGAATGTCTGACTGGATTAAAATTCCAAATCAAATTATTGGTCAAGAAGGTGGGCAGTCAAGATAAACTTTTAGCAATCTCACAGAGCTGGGAATATAGAGGTTTCCACCAAGACACAAGAGAGCTATAAATGTTCAGTCTTTATAATGCAATCATAGAAGGGAACAATTTTTAAGTAAAAGAAATCCTGGAATAGAAAAACTCTCGAAAGATTTAAAACCCAGTCTTGAAAAAGCACAATCTCAGATTGGATTTACAGGGCTGCCATATTGGAGGAAAATATTATAGCAAGTATTTTGTTTTTTTTTTTAACATCTTTATTAGAATATAATTGCTTTAAAATGCTGTGTTAGTTTCTGCTTTATAACAAAGTGAATCAGTTATACATATACATATGTCCCATATCTCTTCCCTCTTGCATCTCCCTCCCTCCCACCCTCCCTATCCCACCCCTCTAGGTGGTCACAAAGCACCGAGCTGATCTCCCTCTGCTATGCGGCTGCTTCCCACTAGCTCTCTATTTTACCTTTGGTAGTGTATATATGTCCATGCCACTCTCTCACTTTGTCCCAGCTTACCCTTCCCCCTCCCCGTATCCTCAAGTCCATTCTCTAGTAGGTCTGCATTTTTATTCCCGTCTTGCTCCTAGGTTGTTTTGGCAATTTTTTTTCTTTTTTTTAGATTCCATATATATGTGTTAGCATACGGTATTTGTTTTACTCCTTCTGACTTACTTCACTCTGTATAACAGACTCTAGGTCCATCCACCTCACTACAAATAACTCAGTTTCGTTCCGTTCTATGGCTAAGTAATATTCTATTGTATATATATGGCACATCTTCTTTATCCATTCATCTGTTGATGGACATTTAGGTTGCTTCCATGTCCTGGCTATTGTAAAGAGAACTGCAATTAACATTTTGGAACATGACTCTTTTTGAATTATGGTTTTCTCAGGGTATATGCCCAGTAGTGGGATTGCTGGGTTGTATGGTAGTTCTATTTTTAGTTTCTTAAAGAACCTCCATACTGTTCTCCATAGTGGCTGTATTAAGTTACCTTCCCACCAACAATGCAAGAGGGCTCCCTTTTCTCCAAACTCTCTCCAACATTTACTGTTTGTAGATTTTCTGATGATGGCCATTCTGACAGGTGAGAGATGATATCTCATTGTCGTTTTGATTTGCATTTCTCTAATGACTAATGATGTTCAGCATTCTTTCATGGGTTTGTTGGCAACCTGTATATCTTCTTTGGGGAAATGTCTATTTAGGTCTTCTGCCCATTTTTGGATTGGATTGTTTGTTTTTTTGATATTGAGCTGCATGCATTGCTTGTATGTTTTGGAGATTAATCCTTTGTCAGTTGCTTCATTTGCAAATATTTTCTCCCATTCTGAGGGTTGTCTTTTCGTCTTGTTTATGGTTTCCTTTGCTGTGTAAAAGCTTTTAAGTTTCATTCGGTCCCATTTTTTTTATTTTTGTTTTTATTACAATTTCTCTAGGAGGTGGGTCAAAAAGGATGTTGCTGTGATTTATGTCATAGAGTGTTCTGCCTAGGTTGTCCTCTAGTGTTTGATGGTGCCTGACCTTATATTTAGGTCTTTAATCCATTTTGAGTTTATTTTTGTGTATGGTGTTAGGGAGTGTTCTAATTTTATTCTTTTAAACGTAGCTGTCCAGTTTTCCCAGCACCACTTATGAAAGAGGCTGTCTTTTCTCCACTGTATATTCTTGCCTCCTTTATCAAAGATAACATGACGATATATGCATGAGTTTATCTCTGGGCTTTCTATCCTTTTCCATGATCTATATTTTTGTTTTTGTGCCAGTACTATACTGTCTTGATTACTGCAGCTTTGTAGTATAGTCTGAAGTCAGGGAGCCTGATTCCTTGAGCTCCATTTTTCTTTCTCAAGATTGCTTTGGCTCTTTGGGGTCTTTTGTGTTTCCATACAAATTGTGAAATTTTTTATTCTAGTTCTGTGAAAAATGCCAGTGGTAGTTTGATAGGGATTGCATTGAATCTGTAGATTGCTTTGGGTAGTACAGTCATTTTCACAATGTTGATTCTTCCAATCCAAGAACATGGTATATCTCTCCATCTATTTATATCATCTTTAATTTCTTTCACCAGTGTCTTATAGTTTTCTGCATAGTGGTCTTTTGTCTCCTTAGGTAGGTTTATTCCTAGGTATTTTATTCTTTTTGTTGCAATGGTAAATGGGAGTGTTTTTTTAATTTCACTTTCAGATTTTTCATTATTAGTGTGCAGGAATGCAAGAGATTTCTGTGCATTAATTTTGTATCCTGCTACTTCACCAAATTCATTAATTAGCTCTAGAAGTTTTCTGGTAGCATCTTTAGGATTCTCTATGTATATTTTCATGTCATGTTCAAACAGTGACAGCTTTACTTCTTATTTTCCAATTTGGATTCCTTTTATTTCCCTTTCTTCTCTGATGTTGTGGTTAAAACTTCCAAAACTGTATTGAAAAATAGCGGTGAGCATGAGCAACCTTGTCTTGTTCCTCATCTTAGTGGAAATGGTTTCAGTTTTTCACCATTGAGGATGGTGTTGGCTGTGGGTTTGTCATATATGGCCTTTATTATGTTGAGGAAAGTTCCTTCTATGTCTACTTTATGGAGGGTTTTTATCATAAATCGGTGTTGAATTTTGTCAAAAGCTTTCTCTGCATCTATCAAAATGATCATATGTGTTTTCTCCTTCAATTTGGCTAGTATGGTGTATCACATTGATTGATTTGCATATATTGAAGAATCCTTGCATTCCTGGGATAAGCCCCACTTGATCATGCTGTATGATCCTTTTAATGTGCTGTTGGCTTCTGTTTGCTAGTATTTTCTTGAGGATTTTTGCATCTATGTTCATCAGTAATATTGGCCTGTAGTTTTCTTTCTTTGTGACATCTTTGTCTGGTTTTGGTATCAGAGTGATGGTGACCTCGTAGGATAAGTTTGGAAGTGTTCCTCCCTCTACTATATTTTAGAAGAGTTTGAGAAGCATAGGTGTTAGCTCTTCTCTAAATGCTTGATACAATTCGCCAGTGAAGCCTTCTGGTCCTGGGCTTTTGTTTGTTGGAAGATTTTTTTTTTTTGCGGTACGCGGGCTTCTCACTGTTGTGGCCTCTCGCATTGTGGAACACAGGCTCTGGACGCACAGGCTCAGAGGCCATGGCTCATGGGCCAAGCCACTCCGCGGCATGTGGGAAATTCTCAGACCTGTGTCCCGTGCATCAGCAGGCAGACTCTCAGCCACTGCGCCACCAGGGAAGCCCTGTTGGAAGATTTTTAATCCCAGTTTCAATTTCAGTGCTTGTGATTGCTCTGTTCATATTTTCTATTTCTTCCCGTTTCAGTCTCAGAAGGTTGCGCATTTCTAAGAATTTGTCCATTTCTTCCAGGTTGTCCATTTTATTGGCATGTAGTTGCTTGTAGTAATCTCTCATGATCCTTTGTATTTCTGCAATGTCAGTTGTTACTTCTTTTTCATTCTAATTCTATTGATTTGAGTCTTCTCCCTTTTTTTCTTGAGAAGTCTGGTTAATGATTTATCAATTTTGTTTATCTTCTCAAAAAATCAGCTTTTACTTTTATTGATCTTTGCTATCATTTCCTTCATTTCTCTTTCATTTATTTCTGATATGGTCTTTATGATTTCTTTCCTTCTGCTAATTGTTTTTTTCTTTTTTGTTCTTCTTTCTCTAATTGCTTTAGGTGTAAGGTTAGGTTTTTTATTTGAGATGTTTCTTGTTTTTTTAAGGTAAGCTTGTATAGCTATAAACTTCCCTCTTAGAATTTCTTTTGTTGCATCCCATAGGTTTTGGATCATCGTGTTTTCATTCTCATTTGTTTCTAGGTATTTTTTGGTTGCCTCTTTGATTTCTTCAGTGCTATCTTGGTTATTAAGTAGTGTAATGTTTAGCCTCCATGTGTTTGTATTCCTTACAGATTTTTTTCCTGTAATTGATATCTAGTCTCATAGCGTTGTGGTCGGAAAATATACTTGATATAATTTCAATTTTCTTAAATTTACCAAGGGTTGTTTTGTGACCCAAGGTATGATCTATCCTGAAGAACGTTCCATGAGCACTTGAGAAGAAAGTGTATTCTGTTGTTTCTGGATGGAATGTCCTATAAGTATCTATTAAGTCCATCTTGTTTAATGTATCATTTAAATCTTGTGTTTCCTTATTTATTTTCATTTTGGATGATCTGTCCATTGGTGAAAGTGAGGTGTTAAAGTCCCCTACTATTATTGTGTTACTTTAGATTTCCCCTTTATGGCTGTTAGTATTTTCCTTATGTATTGAGGTGCTTGTATGTTGGGTTCATAAATATTTACAACTGTTATATCTTCTTCTTGGATTGATCCCTTGATCATTATGTTGTGTTCCTCTTTGTCTCTTGTAATAGTCTTTGTTTTAATGTCTATTTTGTGTCATATGATAATTGCTACTCCAGCTTTCTTCTGATTTCCATTTGTGTAGAATATCTTTTTCCATCTCCTCACTTTCAGTCTGTATGTGTCCCTAGGTGTGAAGTGGGTCTCTTGTAGCCAGCATATATATGGGTCTTGTTTTTGTATCCATTCAGTCAGTCTATGTCTTTTGGTTGGAGCATTTAATCCATTTACATTTAAGGTAATTATCGATATGTATGTTCCTATTACCATATAGCAAGTTCTAAATTCTCTTTTTAATTTTTAATACACACCATTCAGTATTCATTGAAATATTATCAGGAGATATAATCAAGTGGGTTTAGGCAAAACCAAAATATAAAATAGAATAAGACCCACTGGGGATGAAGATATCTGAAAAATTAAAAAGGCTTTTAAAATAACTGATTTATGTGTGCCAGATAATATGTTACAGGCTGAAAATATCAACAGAGAACTATAAGGAGAAGAAGGATGAGGGAGTAGGGGAGTGTAGAGAGGAATTATTGAACCAAAGAATATAACAAATGACACTTCCGATTCAATAGATGATTGTAACATATGATTAAATACTCCCAAAGAGAGGATTAAAGTGCATGATCGGAATAATACCTGGGAAATACATAACTGGATGTAAAATAAATGGATTTAATGTGTTTAAATGTCCTTTCATTTTCCATGAAGTAATATAGGGACTGTTTTATACTAGACTTTAATTAGTCAATAATGTAAGTTGAAATATTTTGTAAATTCAAAAAATAGGGAAATCATATCTAACACAATATTAGGCAAAATGGAAGACAAGAGAAGTATAAAGAAATTAGTCTAAATAAAAATCAAATTGAAAAATTATAAATTTAAACATGAATTTACTAATAATTGCATTAAACATAAGTTGACCAAAAATTCAAACAAAAGATAAAGTTAGAATGAATAAAAACAAATAAGCAAACAAATATATACTATTAATAAAATAACCACACTTTAAATATAAGGGTTCATAGAGGGTGAATGCAAAAGAATAGGGAAAATACGCCATGCATAAACTAAACTAGAGGAATATAGTTTAGCTGTAATAGTATCAGATAAATTAGATTAATCCCCCAAAATCCTTTTAAATAAGCATATTATGTAATGATAAAAAGACTCAATAATCCAGTCATTCCAAATTCTGTGCACCTTATAATGCATCTTCAATATATAAAAAGCAAAACTTCTGGGTAGTAGTAATATGGTACCGTCTTGTCTAGGTTACTCCAGTGGGGGTAAACCCCTCACTCATCTTCACTGTTGCATACTTTGTTGCTGTCACCAACTAACTTAAATATCCCCAGCCCACCAGAGGTGTTGTGGATTGCGATTGAGGAGACCACTGGCTCAACATTTAAATCAAATGGGACATGGAATAATTACCTTATTATTGTACCTGCCCCCACCCCAGACCAAATACCTGCTATAAATTGGGTCTATTATTCAAAAAGTGTAAAAGCCGCAGACAATATGCATGTCTGGGAGGTGGCTGGCAGGCCTTGCAATGAGAGGCAGCTACCTATGAGGAGTGCTACCAGGACCTCACTGAAGTGCTGAGGTTTTTCCTCTCATCACCCAGAAGGTCCCAACAGTGGGCAGCAAATAGAAACCACATCAGAAAGATGTAATTTTACTAGATTAGAAACACACAACATATTTAGTGACTTTGTCCAAAATAATAATGAAAAAGCAACTAGCTGGCTATTACGACTATATAATGTACTGTGGGAGCTATTACTTACTGCAGTGGAAATAAGACAGCTGGTTTGTCTAGAGATCCAAAAATCTATGATTTGTTAAGAGATCCAACTACCTTAAAGACTCAAACTGCCCATGATAGTGAGAGGCCACCAGAGTTAAAAAATACATAATTCAGAAATAGAGCACTCTGCTTCCTCTGATGAGGTCTGACCCCAAGATCCTCTGCCCTTATTATGGGGTCTTTATGGCCTGAAAAGTTGTCCACACTTCTATTTCCATAAGGCTAACACCCTTGGGAAATTTTAGAGGAGGCTCATACCTTGTTACCTAAATCTGCATGGTATAATGGGTATATAATTTGCAGAACATCTAGAGAGAGAGAGAAGCTTATAACTAAACCTGAAGCAACTCTTTTTTTGAGTTGAAACAAAATAACTTTTTTTTAAATTTTTGTTGATTATAGTTGATTTACAATGTTGTGTTAGGAAAATAATTCTTTTTACAAGGGAGCCCTACTCATTATCAGTCCTCTCTACTCTCTTTAATAAATCTTTTTCATAGAGTTAAAGACGAATTAGATAGCATAGAGATGTTAACCCACAATGGAGATGGCTCTCTTAATTTCTCAACTTTAACTACTAATAGGACAATTAAAACATCTTCCAAAGAAACCATCCAGTGAATTTAATTCTACCCAGCCTCCTGAGCCTCCCTCTAGTTCCCATCATCTCAAAATCCCCAGGAAGCTTTCTATTGGCAATTAAGGCATCTAAAGCATTTAAGAGTACCAAATGATTTAATTTCAGAAGCACTCACCCCCAGCAATGACAAGACATCCTAAATTCCATTAATGTGCCTCATCCTTAGAAGTTCTCCTAGCCACAAACCCAAGGGTCACCAGACCCCTGGTCTCATCAGCTCCAGCTGAAGCCCCTCCACTGACTTGCCACAAGGAAACCAACTCGGCCCCTCCCATAGGAATTCAATACGCCTCTTGGACCTCTATAGCTGTCAGAGGACAGTTGCCCCTACACTATCTTGGTGGTCTATTAGAATAAAAACATTTCCAGCATTTCCTGACTCTTCTAAATACAGAACCCCAAATAACTATCTTGCCCAGGGATCTCTCTAAATATAAGGCATCTTTTTTCAACTTACAGGGGGTCACTAGCTTTAAGGTCTTAGTTGAGTTAACTAAATAGGATGTCAAAATTGGAATAGTTTGATTGAGAAATACTATCATGGTTACCGTTCTTCTTAAGCTGAAATTCCCCATAATTGGAATAGATGTCATCTCAGGGAAATTTGCTGATTGGAAAAAAGAAATCTGTAGCCTTATTGGTGGGCCATGCTGAATGGAACCCACTGATTTACCTATGCTGGTTAAAATAGCTAACATCTCAAACTACCAGTTGAAACAAGAACCAGAAAAACTGTGGCCAGACGTACAACATTTATTGAAAGAAGGGGTCATAATATCTGCAATTTATCCTTTTAAAAGCCCAATTTGGCCTGTCCTTAAGGCAGATAAAAATAAATGGAAGCTCACCACTGAATACTGTGATAATCTAAATGCTGTAGTTCCTCCCATCAAAGCTCCCATATTTATTATTATTAGAGATGAATGAGGAAATTCAAAAGTCTCTAGGAAGTATTTTTCCAACATTGACTTAGTCAGTATGTCTTATCTTGTTCCTATTACTACAATTTCCCAGTTGCAATTTGCCTTCTCCATTGAAGAAGGTATACCTTTACTTGTTTGCCTACAGGATATTTAAATAACCCTGCTGTGGCCCATAATCTTTGTCTCAAAGAACTGGAAGATATACCCATTTTGACTTTTGCTCTACTGATATTATATAAATAATATTCTTTTAAAACCCAGATAACTAGGGGTCATCCAGTCCAGTTTGGTTGTAATGGTGGCAGGACCTCAAACCAGAGGTTGGGTTACAGATCTGCATAAAATACAAAAGTCAGTATTTTTTGTTGAATTTGGGAGCATTATCTGGTCAGTAGATAGATGAAAGATTCCTGAGGGAATTAAGCAACAACAGTTGATACTAAAAGACCCAACTACCTTTAAACAGGCCCTACATCTGCTGAGCCTTGTTGGGTTTTAGAGAAAACATATTCTTTATTTGTCTATCATAATAAGGCCCATCTATCAGATTACTCATATATTATTCAACTGTTATGTGCCTGGGAGCTTGCCCAGTTGGCCAACCCACAGGACTTGCCTTTGGCATTGCTGGGGTCCAACTTTTAAGTGGAGGCCTGGTCACCAAGGACTATGTCTCTTGAAGCCTAGGGACAGAGACTGTCTATGGGATTTTGAACCTGGTGACTGCATGTGACAGACACCTGGTACACATTGAGGGGCAACACCCCCCAATACACTGGACACTCCTGGAAACAAAAGCCACTACAGGGCCCTAATATGTTCCTCTGCATACTTTGTTGCCCATAATTCAGTGGGTTAAAAACTTACCACCTATGTGGCTGAGCATGGCCACAGAATCCTCACTATTCAGGATAGGTCTAAACCCAACATCGAAAGTCTTTCCACACTATGGGAGGAGGTGGTTTCTCCCATCTTCAACCCCACTGTAAAGTCAGGAGCCCCTTGGAACCAACTATCTGAGGAGAAAAGAGAGTCACTGATGGCATTACCAACTTCACATGTGATAGAGCTCCCTAGAGGGCACTGCATTCCCCTTGACTATTCCCTCACATGGGATAGCACCCTTGGCTTGGCCTAATTAGAAGAATTACAGGCCATGTCCAAGTTATCAGTGGTTCACCTTTTTACACATTCCTGTAGACTAGCTAACAGACTTGCTGTTTGTTCCAGTTAATGGGAAATGGACAACTTCTTCATGCAGGGTAAAGAACTATGAGGATAGTCCATTTGGCAGCAACTGAGGAGAATTCCCTTTGGGTGGCTCATTTCTCTGTTCATACCATGGCCAATACTCCCAAGGCTCTCTTCCATAATCAAGTTGATAAACAGGTCAATATTTCCCTTGCTCAATCTTCCTTATTTTTGTTACCATGGGGAGTCTAAACCCATGAGACATTTAGTCACTGGAGAGTCTTTTCTCTGACAGATTGGGACAAAGCTACAGGACTTTCTCTAATACAAACCTGGCAAATATAACTATTAATAAATGTACACACTGTCATTAAATCTGTCACTGGCAACTCATGAGGTAACAAAAAATATTCCCTGTGGAAATATTCCCTACAAGAGATTGCAATTAGATGATTTCAGACTGCTTTCCCCTTCAGCAGAGGTCATACGTTATGCTCAAACTGTGGTAGATAACTATACTGGCCTCCTACTGGCCTTTCATACTAGGCGTGCAATGGCTGAATCCACAATAACCGGCCATACTAAAAACATTCTTGTCCCCTTTGGGATTCTAACATTATTGATTCAGATCAGGGTTCTCATTTTATAGCACATACAGTGAAACAACTGACCCTGGAACAGGATATTCAATAAAATTTCCATCTGGCATATTGCCTCCGGGCAACTGGTTTAATTAAACCAGTTGAACAACTGCTTTTTAAACTTTGGTCTGGAAATGTACTCTTAAATGAGTCTCAGTTTTACACCAGGCCCCAATTTCTCTTAATTCCAGACATTTGGGAAGACTTATGCCACATGCTAATTTTTACACAACTTCCTATCAAGCTTTTCTATATTTAAAGGGGGACAGGCCTCATATTTATGTTTAGGAGATTCTTTACAAAGGGCCCTTTAAGAAAACCTCTCAATGAATATAAGTTGTCAGTCTTGCCCCATTCCCCAGGAGCTGGAAGCCAGATCAAGGACAGATATTTTTATGACACCCAATAATAAGAGATTGTCCTACAGGCCTGGCATTTGCCCCACTTGCTATGGAACCCATTTGAACCTACATTTTCACCATTGAAAAATCTTCCACATTCTTCATGCTATAAAGGATGGATGATTAATCTGGCCTCCTTCTCTTCAAAAAGTAGGAATTATTGCTCCAAGGTCATTTCTACAGACAGTATGGAAACCAAGAAAGGAGATAAGCAGCCCCACTTGGCAAATGAAAATCATTCAAAAATAATTATGGAAATAAGACCTTATTCCACCAAAATAAAACTAGACAATCCCTCTTTGGTAATAATTCATGCTGGAGAGAAAGAAACATCAAACAATAAAATCCCTATAAGATGCATTGCCACGCTATTCTGTTGGCTCTTGGTCTTATTATTATTGATCTGAGTGTTTTCATTGGTTTATGATCTGGAGACTCAAACTCTCCAAATAAGCCATTATTTGAACCAAACAGGGCAAATGCAAAAGCCCACAAACCACTGAGTTTGGCTAATGCGAGCCTTACAGCCCAAAGACCTCACTAGCTTGCTCTTCACTAACCAAACCAACAACTGAAACAAAAGGTCCACAATAATGGCTAAATTTGAGGACCTGCCTACAGGTTAATGCTGTGGCCCTAGCCTCAACCTTGAATATTTTAATTGGCAAACATCCTGACACCCTATTAATCACATACACCAAAATTGGACCCTGTGATCTTAAATCTATTTGTATCAGAGGCCCTCTCATCCCTAATATGAACAAAACCTTGCTGTGTTAGGAGCTTTTAGATTCAGCCACTCTTAATTGGTACTTTAATGATGGCTGTTGGGTCATTGTCCTTTGGCCCATTTATGGCAGTATCAAAGATGCCATCATTAGGTTTGCTAACAGTATAACCACAAAACATCTTGATTTAACATGTATTTTAAAGTCAAGTTCACATACCTAAGTTGCCTCCATACTCTACAAGCAGAATAGCCTCATTAAAATATTATAGAACTATTAATACATGACCACATCAGTTCTAGCTGGTGCCTAACTGGGAAGGATATTCCAGCCCTAAGTTGCTCTAGCCAAGATACCCTCAGATACCCTCAGTTCTCTAGTGACTAATTGCACTGATGTGTCCTATTTTAAAAGGTGGAACCAACCCCAAACTGAGTGATTTCCCAGACATTCAGTTTGCTTTCTCCACAATTCAATCTTTTCTTGTGTTACCTGTAAAACTGTAAAGTCTGACCCTTATAATTCTAGCATATAATTTTAAGCCCTTATGCGATGCTTCTGCAATATGTCCAAGGCTAAAATTTTGCTAGTATCATTCATCTTTCCTGCCTAACAGGTGACTTTATCAAAATATCAATCCTGTGTTTTCTTCTTGGTATAACAGAATTTGTTGGTTTTTCAGTGGTCAAACCACTTGCTCTCCTCTCTCCTCTTCCTCTTCCTTTTCCATATTATCCAATATCCATCTCCTCTTGCCAACTTTCCTATGCTAACAGTGTCTAATCTGTTGCCCTCCAAAAAATTACATGGCAAAGAAAATCCAAACCCATTTCCCCAACTCCTTAGATTTTTATACAGACATTACATATCTTTAACTGCACCAGCCTCTCATGCTTTGACTCTTCATAATTATTGAATTTGCCATCAGCCTACTTTCACATATCCCATACCACACATTTATCTCACTGTGAGATAGATAGATATTGGGAAATTAAGACCCCTTTCAAACTGTTACCTTTGCTTATTTCTTGGGTGTCTCCTCTTGTGCCACCCAAGCAGTCTCCTCAAGTGGCGACTGTTGTCATGTCTCCTCAGTATGCCACACAGAGGAGATACCTAATGGATAATTAATTCTACCTCCTCACCATATGCCCCCCAAACACCAATATCTTCCTCCAGTCCTATTCTTTAGTAATTCCCAATGTGTAAAGCAAATTGCAATTTCCCAATCTAAAGATTAGTCTACAAGTCTTTATTGTGACCCTCTGTTCATATTCTCTAATTTTCCCTTCCACTACCCTTAAGCCTCAAATCACATGGATACATTCCAGTCTCTCTTGGTTTTTCCATTTATATATATATATATGTTAATCATTCTTCCCCCACGATGGCCAAATGTCATCAATATACTACATTCATACCTATAATATTGGTATCTGTCACCACTTTGGGACTTGCTTGAATGGCTGCAGAAACCATATCTTTAACCCAACAGTTAAAAAGCATTGGCACTAAAAAAGTTAAATACAATGAGGGGGGGGAAGCATTGACACTAACTGACACATGTCTAAAATTCAAGTATCGCATATTTTAAAAAACCTCATGTATCGAACCTATTTAAACAAAGCCAGGGAAAATTGGTAAAAATAGTTTTTTTAACAATAGAGTGGCCATTGATTATTTATTAGTTAATCAAGACAGTGTTTTTAATATTAATACTTGCATATGGATTGACAACATCTATCTGTCAAGTGGCTAGTCTAACAAAAAATGTGAACCATGAAATCATCCTCATCAAAAAAATAAATAACCCACACCTTTAGCACATTTCATAATTCAAATAAAATATTCCTAGAGGTTCCTGTCATGAATGACTTTTTTCCTCTTATTAACACCAAACAAATGGAGAGACTAACACCAAACAGAGAGCCTTCAAGAATTCTTCATGTTCTACTTGGTTCTTTTTATCATCATAACAAAATGTTTTCTATGCTGTTTAGGACAACTCATGCCCTACTCTCTGGAGGTCTCCTCTACTATTCAGGCCAGTCAAGTATCTCAAATCATTGAGTTCAAAACTGATTCAAGGCATCAAGGTGTCAATTGTAATATAATATTTCACAAGGACTGTCTTGACCCAGGTTCGAAGTCATGGTTAAAAACTTGATAATTCCCCTTCAAAATGTGCCACTCCCCAACAACAAACACTCCCTTTACCAGGCTTCTATTCTCTGGAGATACAATGAATACACAGCAACTGTCTCACTTATCAGGATCCCACATTCTGGGACAAGGTGCCAAACAGCTAAGGACAGCCTTTCTACCCTGGACATCATGAAATTGTTCAAATTATTCAGTCTTCAGGAAGCCTAGTGAAACATAGTACCCCTAACCACTTGCATATATAAATTGACCCCTACAGCTAAGATGCTGGTTACACTGCCCTTAGTTGCAAACTTCTAAGTGACCTTGTGTGGCAGTCTTCTATGGTTGAGAGCTGTAAGTAACAAAGAGTTCAGCATTTCATCTATCCAAGTGTCACTGTGTTGTATCTCACCATAAAATGAATCATTAGGTCTTATACAATATACAATAGACAAAAGAGTGGTAGCTCTTATGAAATAACTGAACTACAAATAAAAGAGTATGATGTTATCTGTTTGTCTATGGTGTTATGATTTGTCTGAATCCTGAGACAAACACAAAAAGTTAAAAAAAAAAAAAGATAAATGACATGTCAAGGAGGAGACAAAATGGAATCAAATAAAGTGCTTAATTAAAATCAGAGTGCACAGAAAGTAGAGGTGGAAAAAAGACCAAATCAATGAATAGAAAAGAGTTACAAAGATGGTAGATTTTACTCCAACTATATCTATAATCCCTTAAAAGTGAACAGCATAAATATGAGTTAAAAGACAGAGATTATCAGATTGGATTAAAAATGCAAGATCCAACTATATCTGTTTACAAGAAACACATTTTATTTTATTTTATTTTTTAAAATAAATTTATTTATTTATTTATTTATTTTGGCTGCATTGGGTCTTTGTTGCTTTGTGCAGACTTTCCCTGGTTGTGACGAGTGGGGGTTACTCTTCATTGCAGTGTGTGGACCTCTCATTGTGGTGGCTTCTCTTGTTGCAGAGCACGGGCTCTAGGCGCACAGGCTTCAGTTGTTGCAGCACGTGGTCTCAGTAGTTGTGGCACATGGGCCTAGTTGCTCCACGGCATGTGGGATCCTCCCGGACCAGGGCTCAAACCCTTGTCCCCTGCACTGGCAGGTGGACTCTCAACCACTGCACCACCAGGGAAGCACAAGAAACACATTTTAAATATAAAGACTCAGGTTAGAAATAAAGATATGATGAAATATATACCATGTTATTCCCCACTTAAAAGAAAACTGGAATAGCTATATTAATTTCAAAGTGAATTCAGAACAAGAAAGATTATCAGAGATAAGGCAGTAATTACATAACAATAAAGAAGTCATTTCTGTGAGAAGACATAACAACCTTAAACATATATGTATATAACAACGAAGGATCAACATATGTAAGGCAAAAAATTAGAAGTGAAGGAGCAATAGACAAACCTATTGTTGTACGAGTTTAAGAGAATTCAACACATCTCTCCCAATAATTGAAAACCCAAGCAGGCAAAAATTTCCAAAGATATAAATTAAAGGAACAATGGTATCAACACATTGATCTAGTTGACATTGATAAAATACTCCACTGAATAGTAAAATACACATTTATTTCAGTAACATTTACTAAGATAGACCACATTGTGGACCTTAAAACACAACTTAAGAACAGTTAAAAGAAAATAGATCCACAAAGTTACAAATACTATATAATTCCACTTATATGTGGTATCTAAAGTAGTCAAATTCATGGAAACAGAAAATAGAACAATGGTTACAATGATGGGGAGAGAGAAAAATGCAAAGTTGTTTAATAGAGATAGAGTTTCAGTTTTGCAAAATAAAAAGAGTGATGGAGATGGATAATGGTGATGCACAATGAAGTGAGTGTAATTAATGCTACTGAACTGTACATATAACATGGTTAAGAAAGAAAATTTTATGTTACATGTATTTTAACACAATTTTTAAAAGGGTGCTAATGATCTCACAGATATGAAAAAAATAAGAGGGAACGTTACAGACAACTCTATGCCCATAAATTTGATATTCTAGATAAGGTGAAAAAATTCCATGAACATAGACCACATAAATTTACTCAGGAAAGGATAATTAACCTGAATATTTTATCTCCAAAAAAGAAATCAGATTATTAACTAAACTTTATAGATAAAGGAAAATATATATATCCAAATGCTTTAAATGGTGAATTTGACTTAACATATTAAGGACGACATAATACCAATTCTATAAAATCTCTTTCTATAAAACAGAAAATAAGAAAATAGTTCCAAACTCTTTATGAGGCCCATATTACTCTACTACCAAACTGAAGACATTACAGGAAAAGAAAACCACAGAAATATATCTCTCATGAACATCAATAGAAAATCATCAACAAAATATTAACAAATTAAACCCAGTAAAATAAAAAAAGTAATATTAGAAAAAAGTAGGGCTTCTTCCAGGAATATAATGAGGCTGGTTTAATATTCATAAAGTAATTTATGCAGTCCATAATATTGTGAGATGAAGCTACAAAACCATTCAACATTTTAGTCTCTATTTATGAAAAAACTCTACAGGAACATTTTTTCCTAATCTATTAAATAGGGTACACAAAGTACCTATAGCTAAACCATAAGTAATAGTGAGAAACTGAATGCCTTAGGTTCAAGAGCCAGACATGTACTCTTACAATTCCTGTTCCATATAATAACGGGTGCCATATTTTGTTCAATAAGACAAGAAATAAGAAAAAAGTCAATGAATCCAAAGCAAAAGAAATATGAAAAACTACCTAAACTACATCATAATCACCATTTTCAAAATAAGAGATAAAAATAAAATCTGAAAAGTAGACTCATTACATCAAGATGACCAAACCTAGGCAGACGGCAAAGTTCTTGATGACTTAAAAGTTTATATCTTAAAAAACTTCTATAATTCAAGAATGAAGGTGAAAACAAACTTGTTGTAGTTGAGAAACCAGCATTAAAAAACAATAACTACAATATACATTAAAGAAAGTCCTACACACAGATAAAAAATGATAGCAGATGAACTGATACAAAGGAACACAGAAACCTGGAAACATTAAATATGTGGGTACATTTAAAATATGTTTTCATTATTTTAATCTTTTCAAGTGGTTATTTGATTCACTAAAAACAAAAATATTCTATTGTAGTGTTTATATTACCTACAGAAGTAAAATCAACAAGAATTACACAAATGCTGGGAGAGGAGAAATGGACATAAGTAGTTGCATGGTTTTATACTAGATGTGATATGTTATATTATTTGAAGGTAGAGCATGATTATTTAACAATGCATATTGTAAAACCTAGGGAAACAAAAGTATAGTTAATAAGGTAATAAAGGAGAAAATATAAAATCAAGCAGAGGCTGTGCTCTGAGTTCTCTCCCACACCACTTGTGGGCTCTCTGATGAGGTTGACATTACATGGTGTCATAAGATATCTGAAGGCACCAACAACTTGAACCTCCGGAATCAAGTGAGATTCCTGCACTTGAGTCCTTTGCACTTTTTGCTTCTGTGAGTCACTGTAACTTTTAGCTGGGCATGTGGCTGACATGATCTTGGTGCTCTGGTCGTGTGCCAGGCCTATGCATCTGAGATGGAAGAGATGAGTTCAGGACATTGGTCCACCAGAGACAATTCGGCTCTATGTAATATCAAACAGCAAAAGCTCTCCCAGAGATCTGAATCTCAACTCTAAGACACAGCTCCACTCAACGGCCAGCAAGCTACAGTGCTGGACACCATATGCCAAACAACTAGCAAGACAGGAACACAACCCCTCCCATTAGCAGAGAGGCTGCCTAAAATCATAATAAGGTCACAGACACCCCAAAACACACCACCAGACGCAGTCCTGCCCACCAGGAAGACAAGATCCAGGCTTATCTACCAGAACACAGGCACTAATCCTCTCCACCAGGAAACCTACACAACCCACTGAACCAACCTTACACACACTGGAGGCAGACAACAAAAACAGTGGGAACTACGAAGCTGCAGCCTGCAAAACGAAAACCCCAAACACAGTAAGTTAAGCAAAATGAGAAGACAGAGAAACACAGCAGATGAAGGAGCAAGATAAAAACCCACCAAACCAAACAAATGAAGAGGAAATAGGCAGTGTACATAAAAAAGAATTCAAAGTAATGACAGTAAAGGTGATCTAAAATCTTAGAAATAGAATGGAGAAAATACAGGAAATGTTTAAGAAGGACTGAGAAGAACTAAAGAGGAAACAAACCCTGATGAGCAACACAATAGACGAAATTTAAAATTCTCTAGAAGAAATCAATAGCAGAATAACTGAGGCAGAAGAATGGATAAGTGACCTGGAAGATAAAATAGTGGAAAAAACTATGGCAGAGCAGAATAAAGAAAAAAGAATGAAAAGACTTGAGGACACTCTCAGAGACCTCTGGGACAACATTAAATGCACTGACATTTGAATTATAGGGGTCCCGGAAGAAGATAAAAAGAAAGGGACTGAGAAAATATTTGAGATATTATAGTTAAAAATTTCCCTAATATGGGAAAGGAAATAGTGAATCAAGTCCAGGAAGCACAGAGAGTCTCACACAGGATAAATCCAAGAGAAACATGACAAACCACAAATTAATCAAACTATCAAAACTTAAATACAAGGAAAAAATATTAAAAGCAGGAAAGGAAAAGCAACAAATAACATACAAGGGAATTGCCATAAGGTTAAGAGCTGATCTTTCAGCAGAAACTCTGAGAGTCAGAAATGAGTGGCAGGACATATTTAAAGTAATAAAAAGGAAAAAACTACAACCAATATTACTCTACCCAGCAAGGATCTCATTCAGATTTGACGGAGAAAATAAAACCTTTACAGAGCAGCAAAAACTAAGAGAATTCAGCACCACTAAACCAGCTTTACAACAAAGGCTAAAGGAACTTCTCTAGGTGGGAAACAAAAGAGAAGGAAAGACCTACAATAAGAAACACAAAATAATTAAGAAAATGGTAATAGGAACATACATATCAATAATTACCTTAAATGTAAATGGATCAAGTGCTCCCACAAAAAGACATAGACTGGCTGAATGGATACAAAAGATCTAGGGACACATACAGACTGAAAGTGAAGGGATGGAAAAAGATATTCCATGCAAATGGAAATCAAAAGAAAGCTGGAGTAGCAATTCTCATATCAGACAAAATAGACTTTAAAATAAAGACTATTACAAGAGACAAAGAAAGACACTACATAATGATCAAGGGATCAATCCAAAAAAAAGATATAACAATTGCAAATATTTATGCACCCAAAATAGGAGCACCTCAATAAATAAGGCAAATACTAACAGCCATAAAAGGGGAAATCAACAGTAACACAATCATAGTAGGAGATGTTAACACCCTACTTTCACCAATGAAAAGATCATCCAAAATGAAAATAAATAAGGAAACACAAGCTTTAAATGATACATTAAACAACATGGACTTAATTGTTATTTTTAGGACATTCCAACAAAAAAACAACAGAATACACATTCTTCTCAAGTGCTCATGGAGCATTCTGCAGGATAGATAATACCCTGTATCACAAATCAAGCCTTGGTAAATTTCAGAAAATTGAAATTATATCAAGTATATTTTCCAACAATAATGCTATGAGACTACATATCAATTACAGGAAAAAAAATTAAAAAATATAAACACATGGAGGCTAAACAGTACACTACTTAATAACCAAGAGATCACTGAAGAAATCAAAGAGGAAACCAAAAAATACCTAGAAACAAATGACAAGGAAAACAGGATGACCCAAAAGCTATGGGATGCAGCAAAAGCAGTTCTAAGAGGGAAGTTTATAGCAATACAATCCTACCTTAAGAAATAAGAAACATCTCAAATAAACAACCTAACCTTACACCTAAAGCAATTAGAGAAAGAAGAACAAAAAACCCAAAGTTAGCAGACGGAAATATATCATAAAGATCAGATAAGGAATAAATGAAAAAGAAATGAAGGAAACGATAGCAAAGGTCAATAAATATAAAAGCTAGTTCTTTGAGAATGTAAACAAAATTAATAAACAATTAGCCAGACACGTCAAGAAAAAAAAGGGAGAAAACTCAAATAAATAGAATTAGAAATGAAAAAGGAGAAGTAACAATAGACACTGCAGAAATACAAAGTATCATGAGAGATTACTACAAGCAACTACATGGCAATAAAATGGACAACCTCAAAGAAAAGGACAAATTCTTAGAAATGCACAACGTTCCGAGACTGAACCAGGAAGAAATAGAAAATATTAGCAGATCAATCACAAGCGCTGAAATTGAGACTGTGATTAAAAATCTTCCAACAAACAAAAGTCCAGGGCCAGATGGCTTCACAGGTGAATTCTATCAAACATTTAGAGAAGAGCAAACACGTATGCTTCTCAAACTCTTCCCAAATATAGCAGAGGGAGTAACACTCCCAAACTCATTCTACGAGGCCACCATCACCCTGATAAAAAAAACAGACAAAGATGTCACAAAGAAAGAAAACTAAAAACAAATATCACTGATGAATTTAGATGCAAAATCCTCAACAAAATACTAGAAAACATAATCCAACAGCACATTAAAAGGATCATACACCATGATCAAGTGGGGTTTAACCCAGGCATGCAAGGATTCTTCAATATATGCAAATCAATCAATGTGATACACAATATTAATAAATTGAAGGAGAAAAACCATATGATTATCTCAATAGATGCAGAGAAAGCTTTCAACAAAATTCAACACCAATTTATGATAAAAACACTCCAGAAAGTTGGCATAGAGGGCACATTCCTCAACATAATAAAGGCCATATATACAAACCCACAGCCAACATCGTCCTCAATGGTGAAAAATTGAAACCATGTCCACTAAGATCAGGAACAAGACAAGGTTGTCACTCTCACCGCTATTATTCAACATAGTTTTGGAAGTTTTAGATGCAGCAATCAGAGAAGAAAAAGAAATAAAAAGAATCTCAATAGGAAAAGAAGAAGTAAAGCTGTCACTATTTACAGATGACATGATAGTATTCATAGAGAATCCTAAAGACTCTACAAGAAAACTAGAGCTAATCAATGAATTTGGTAAAGTGTCAGGATACAAAATTAATGCACAGAAATCTCCTGCCTTCCTCTACACTAATGATGAAAAATCTGAAAGTGAAATTAAGAAAACACTTCCATTTACCTTTGCAACAAAAAGAATAAAATACCTAGGAATAAACCTACCTAAGTAGGCAAAAGACCTGTATGCAGAAAACTATAAGATACTGATGAAAGAAATTAAAGATGATACAAACAGATGGAGAGATATACCATGTTCTTGGAATGGAAGAATCAACATTGTGAAAATGACTATACCACACAATGCAATCTACAGATTCAATGCAATCCCTATCAAACTACCAATGGCATTTTTCACAGAACTAGAATAAAAAATTGCACAATATGTATGGAGACACAAAAGAGCCTGAATAGCCAAAGCAATGTCGAGAAAGAAAAATGGAGCTGGAGGAATCAGGTTGCTTGACTTCAGACTATACTACAAAGCTACAATAATCAAGACAGTATGGTACTGGCACAAAAACAGAAATATAGGTCAATGGAACAGGATAGAAAACCCAGAGATAAACCCACGCACTTATGGTCACCTTATTTTTGATAAAGGAGGCAATAATATACAATGGAGAAAAGACAGGCTCTTCAATAAGTGGTGCTGGGAAAACTGGAGAGCTACATGTAAAACAATGAAATTAGAACACTTACTAACACCATACACAAAAATAAACTCAAAATGGATTAAAGACCTAAGTGTAAAGCCAGACACTATGAAACTCTTAGAGGAAAACATAGGCAGAACACTCTATGGCATAAATCACAGCAACATCCTTTTTGACCCACCTCCTAGAGAAATGGAAATAAAAACAAATGGGACATCATGAAACTTAGAAGCTTTTGCACAGCAAAGGAAACCATAAACAAGTCGAAAAGACTACCCTCATAATGGAAGAAAATATTTGCTAATGAAGCAACTGACAAAGGCTTAATCTCCAAAATTTACAAGCAGCTCAATATCAAAAAAACAAACAACCCAATACAAAAATGAGCAGAAGACCTAAATAGACAATCTCCAAAGCAGATATACAGATTGCCAACCATCACAAGAAAGGGTGCTCAACATCACTAATCATTAGAGAAAAACAAATGAAAACTACAATGAGTTATCACTTCACACCAGTCAGAATGCCCATCATGAAAATATCTAGCAACAATAAATGCTGGAGGGTGTGTGGAGGAAAAGGCACCCTCTTGCATTTTTGGTGGGAATGTAAATTGATACATCCACTATGGAGAACAGTATAGAGGTTCCTTAAAAAACTAAAAATAGAAGTACTATACAACCCATCAATCCCACTACTGGGTATATACCCTGAGAAAACCATTATTCAAAAAGAGTCATGTACCACAATGTTCATTGCAGCACTATTTACAATAGCTAGCACATGGATGCAACCTAATTGTCCATGGACAGATGAATGGATAAATAAGATGTGGCACATATATGCAATGGAATATTACTCAGCCATAAAAAGAAACAAAATTGAGAAATTTGTAGTGAGGTGGGTGGACTTACAGTCTGTCATACTGACTGAAGTAAGTCAGAAGGAGAAAAACAAATACCGTATGCTAACACATATATATGGAATGTAAAGAAAAACGTTCTGATGAACCTAGGGGCAGGACAGGAATAAACACACAGATGCAGAGAATGGACTTGAGGACACAGGGAGGGGGAAGGCTAAGCTGGAACGATATGAGAGAGTGGCATGGACTTATATTTACTACCAAATATAAATTAGATAGCTGGTTGGAAGCAGCCACATAGCACAGGGAGATCAGCTCAGTGCTTTGTGAACACCTAGAGGGGTGGGATAGGAAGGGTGGGAGGGAAATGCAAGAGGCAGGAGATACAGGGATATATGTATATGTATAGCTTATTCACTTTGTTATAAAGCAGAAACTAACAACATGGTAAAGAAATTATCCTCCAATAAAGATGTTAAAAAAATATATAAAATCAGATGTGATATTTGTTCTAATAAAAGTAACATGTATGGTATATATAGTTACATTTTATAAGTATGTTTTATGTAAAACAGAATGAACAAAATTTTGAACATATGTACATTTAAAAAGATCAAAATAATATCACTATGTTACAAATATGAAAGTAAAATAATTAATTGCTTTACTTTGTATAATTTTGTATTGTTTCAAACATTTTAGCAATAATATCTATTATTGTATGGATAAAAAAGAAAAAAATGGTTGTTAATATTCTTTCTATCAGGGTACCTAAATTTAGTCAAATACCCTGTATACTAATTTCATTCCTAGGAATCTATATTAAAATAAATATAATATGAATGTCTTAAGTTATTATATAGGAAATGTGCACCTGCTTTGGAAGTGTGTAGATTTTAAACAAGATGAAGTAGTCTACTCAAAAATTAGATGAAGGAACAGTTGAGGTGTAGTTAAGGAGAGGTTGTGAAACAGTATGAGAAGAGAGTTTACAAAATTATTTTAATAATCAAAGCACATTAAGAATGTGTCAAATCTGTGTTGGCAGGAAAATAATGGCAGGAGGAAGCAGGTGGCGTTTAGAAAGGGAGATCATAGACTAATCATCTGTGTTTTACAAATTAAATAGAATTATTGAAGTAATTGATTTCTTCAGGCTCGGATAGTTTAAAATTACAGTATATTTCAATGTTCAACGTCAGCTTAGTGATTCAGGGTACAGGCTTAGTTAAGATCTTAATCCCCACTTTTTTGGAGTCAATGAAGGCAAAAAATATGATACAGAATGTATTTGGCCCTTTCATTTTTTGCAGCTTTCTCTTTATTTTCAGTTGATAAAAATTATTTTCATTCAATTTTCCAGACTTTGAAAAAGTATCGCTCAGATATTTTGAAGTGTACTTTCCTACTTCTGTATGTAATGCACTCCACAAACTTGTATAAACATTGAATGTGTGAAATCTGAACCAGAATGTGACATTGAGAAAGCAGGGGTTCTATCCCCAGAGAATTTCAAAATATTACTTCACTTTTAAGACATGATCTTCAGAAATATGTTTTCTGAAATATTTTTGTTTAATTTGTTATTTTTCTTGAAATTAAACATACAATTGACTATCTTTGGTCCACCTAAGCATCTTATTATTCTCACAATTTACAACCTAGAATACCTAAAGATTTTCTTTCTATATTAGTTTGTTAAATCTACATGTGTTATCACTAGAAGCAACAATTTTAATATTCAGGTTTAGATTTAGAAGTTATTAAATCTAAAATTAAATAAAATAGACATACAATTAAATTAAAAGCAATTTAATAACATTGTTCTACAGAAAAAAATAAAACCTGTAAAATGTATTAAAAGTAAGCTAATGACCAGCAGGCAGTTTTTCTCCGTGAAACTTCAAAACATTAATTGATCAAATAATGACCAAAAATTAATTAATCAAATTAATTGATCAATAATTGAAACTTAGCTTTAAGAACATTCTTAAAACTCCAGAATCTGATGTTTTATGGTCAAACTTACAAAATTGAGCATTAGTTATAACATTTCTTCAATGCTTAAATGTATAATTCATTATTCCCGAATAATCGTGAAAAATAGCTTCTCAATTGGCAAATAAAGTTAAACCATTATTCCTTATATAAATTCATAATTTTAAATGTTCATAACTGTGGAATATTGAAAAATTACTTAAATTTTTGCCCCAGATACACTTCTATTTGCATTCAGATGGCAAAGATTTTTAAATATCTCTTGCTTCTTAAAATTTTAAAACTTGGGCTTCCCTGGTGGTGCAGTGGTTGAGGGTCTGCCTGCCTATGCAGGGGACATGGGTTCGTGCCCCAGTGCAGGAGGATCCCGCGTGCCACGGAGCGGCTGGGACCGTGAGCCATGGAGGCTGAGCCTGCGCGTCCAGAGCCTGTGCTCAGCAATGGGAGAGGCCACAACAGGGAGAGGCCCGCGTACCGCAAAAAAAAAAAAAAAATTAAAACAATTTATTTATTTCTTTTCTATTGAAGTATAGCTTCTGTACGACATTATGTAAGTTACAGATACACAATATCTGTACAAAAATCAAATAAAATACAATATCTGTACAAATATCACAATTTTTAAAGCTTATATCCCATTTATAGTTATTATAAAGTATTGGCTATATTTTATACATGTCCAATATTGACTATATTTTATTTAAAAAAATATTTTTATTTATGGATAGTCATAATTATGAAACACATTTGACCTTTTTTTACTTCTATTTTAGTATCTAACACCGTCAAAGTTATATTACATAGCAGACATCTAACATTTTAAAAACTTGAATTAATATGTGACAAAATAAATTTTATTAATCTTAGGTTATTTTAGACATTGAATTTGTGACTTTTGTTTTCAATAAAATCTTGAATAACTTTTGGTATCATTAATATTGTTAACTTGCTACAGCAAACATGCTGCTTCAAAAATTATGGATATTTAAGAGTTATAGTTTATTGATTTTAGGATACTCAGTATTTGCTTTATTTTCAAAATAACCAGGAAATATATTATCACAAACGTCAATAAAAAAACAATAATAGCTATAATTTTTCAGTATTCATTAAGCACAAGTCACTTCTTAGACCCATTAACTCACTAAAACTTCACAACCATCTTATAGCTAGACATAAACATCATTATTATCATCTTTATTATTATCATTTTATGATAATATAAAAAGCATGTTGAAGCTTAGAAGCTTTCCACAATGGACAAAATTACTAAGTGGCAAAACCACTTTTTTTGAACACAGATAGCACTGTTTGAACACAGATAGCACTGTTAATCACTATGTTATAATTTAATATTTATTATATAATTATATGTTTAATAATATATATTAATACTATATTACTAAAAATACATATAATATATGAATCATATGTTATATTTATCATATAAATAGGTTAGAGAGAACTAATGCAGATAATACCTAGGTCCTTTCCCATTGTTATATGAAAATTGGACTCTGCAATTAATGTGTAATGCAAAAGTTTCATAAAAAGTTAGTTATAAATAGCTTAAAGAATTAGAAAGTAGGATATTATAGACATGTTATAAAGAAAAAAACCTCTAAAGTGAATTTATTCTCAAGTAGTGGTTTTTGTTCTTTGTAAAAGGGAAATATAAATTTTAAAATATAAGAATGAAATTTAAGAAAACCCTTTCATTATCAGCATGTATTTAATTAAACAGCAAGTTCTTTCTTGGCTCAATGATTTTGTACATTGTTCTCTTTCTAGAATGCTCTTACTGGTAATACATCTCCCCTTATCCCTGTCCCATACACAGTGTCACTTGGTTTTATCCAACTCAGCCTCCAAGTCTCAAGTTAAATATTGTTTTCCCACTGTACTACCTCATCACCACATATATTTTTCTTAATGTTTTCCTTGCAACTAATTATAATTCAACACTTAAGTGTATTTTGTGATTATGAATATACATGTATTCAACTAGGCTCCCATATAAACTTTACAAATGTTTAACTGTTAAACCTTTCAAAAAAAGTAATATCAATGAAGTATAGAACACCTAAAAATACAGCTAAGCAAAAGAGAATTAAAAATGCACAGACACATACTCATACAATCCCAGCATCCAGATGTAGTTTGTAGTAAAATACGGTTATATATATATATGAATATGAATATACACACATAACGGGATTATACTGTATATGCTCTGTGGTAACAGGTTTTGTTTACTTAACAGCACATCATAAACATCTTTCTACTTAAATTAATATTCACCTACTTTTATGATTTTTTTTACTATTATAAACAGTTCTGAGATAAACTCCCTTCACAGTAAAATTTTCACCCATATCCCTAATTATTTCATTAAGATAAATTCCTAGTTGTGGAATTGCTGGGTAAATGTTATATGTGGTTTTAAGGCTTTTGACAGTTGTTACCAAATCATTTTCTAGAGAGGCTGTAACAATTTATAATCACATCAGTAATATGTGCAAGTACTCATCTCCCTATGCTTTCTCCAAAACTGAAATTATGTAATCACTCAAATATTTGAGAATTTTATAAAATTAAAATATTAACCTCAAAAAAACCCCAAAGAACCTCCTTTCTTTATTTTAATGTGTATTTATCAAAATGGCTGGAAAATAGAATATATTGAGTAGATATGTCTTTAGTAGCTAATGCTACCTTTATTAAATGTTTACTATATACATATGTATTATATTGTAGTACATATGTATTAATTAATAATATATTATATTATTAACAATTAATATAATAGTGTTATATAATATTAATATAATATATAATATAACATAAATATTCTATAATATATAATATAATATTAATATAATATATAATATTGATATATATAATATATTATAATAATATAATGTAATATATTATAATAGAATAGAATAGAATAAAAATATATTATTATATACATATGTATTATACTGTTATATATATGTAATCTTCATATGTATTATATTGTTTAATTTTGACAACTCTGTGGTATGATTATTATTTTCCTCTTTTTATGGGTAAAGATGATTTTCCAAGAAGTTAAGTGATTTGTCTAAAAGTACAGCATTTAAGTTAAAGGGAGTAAAAGGGCAGTATTTGACCCCAAATATATGTTGTTACTAAAACATAAAATTTGCATTTGTATTAAACCACCTCCTCCTTGATAATTAGGGGCTTCTGGAAATATTGCAAACTGTGCTTTCTCTATGTGTGGATTAGTAAATTAACAAAATGAATCTAAAATCCAGATGTAGGACAAATGACAAAGAAAGCCAAGGAAATACTAAAGAAGAGATATAGAAGTACTGAAGAAGAGTTAGAAAATAGGTCAGTACTGCAGAATGAAGAGACTAGAAACAGATCTACACAGAGAGGTGGCATTGCAGATAATTGAAAAGAGGCTGAATTTTCTTATTGAAGGATGCTGCATGGTGACTGTCACTGTGAATACAATACAGTAAAATAAAATCAGATTCCTAAATTCACCATACTCACACATATTAATTTTATGTGTGTTAAATAACTAAATATAAAATTATAAATATTTTTAAATGGAGGAAAATGAGAAGGAATTTCTGAGTAGCACACACAAACACACAAAGTCACAGAGTGCTTTTACTGTATTAAATCATAATAATAAATTGTACTTCACAAAATACCATAAAATGTGAAAAAGCAATCCTCAGAATAGAAACAATTGTATGCAATACATATAACTTTCTTCTAGGGAAGATTTTCTTTTCCCTCAGAATAAGCAGGAATACTGAACATCTTTGAAGACAGTATTATAGAAATTAGAAAAACAATTTTAAGTTATTTACATTCTGATAATTGGATTTAAAAATAACATATAATAAGAAAATTAAAGTCTTGAGGAAAAAAAATACTAAATGTTATAAAAGAAAATGGTAAGAGTTTTTTCTGAGTGGAAACATCCTTGAAGGCTGTGGCCCTAGACTTTTTTTGTCATTCTGCTTTGTTTGGTTTAAAAGGGAAAGAACCTCTGGGGTGGGGGAGGGAAGTATTGGGAGTTTGGGATTAGCATATGCAAACTATTATATATAGGATGGATAAACAACTAGGTCCTACTTATAGCACAGGGAACTATATTCAATATTCTGTGATAATCCATAATGGAAAAGAATAAGGTATATGTATAGCTGAGTAAATTTGCTGTACAGCAGAAATTAACACAACATTACAAATCAACTATATTTCAAAAAAATTAAAATAAAAGAAAGAAAGAAAGAAAGAACTTCTTGCCAACTGTCCAAAAGCCTCCAAGGTGTCTAGGGCCCGTGGATTACCTCATTAGGGATTGGGCCAGTAATGTGTAGTCTTTGATGATCTTTTTTAAACTGCAAGTGTTGAATACTATAAACAAACAAACAAACAAACTTGAGTTTGGGGGATGGAACTTCATTCTCGTTCCCATTTGTAGCCAGGATCTAGATTCCTTTTCTCAAATTCAAGGTACAATGATGGAGTCTCCTGTGTCTCATGATCATCTTAATTGTCCCTGTACAGGTTATTGCTATGATCTCTCTGGTTTATGATATTATCCTCCACATCTGGACCAGTTCCTGGAACAATGCAGCTGTTTATTCAATGTTTTTACTCAAAGAATGGGTCTCTGAGGTAAACTGCCCATTTACTGTTTCTTGCTCTATTTTCCAGGTACTCTGTTCCGCTTCTTGCAATACACTTTGTTGTAGAATCTGCAATGGTCACCATCTCCTAGTTTCTGTCTTCCTACTGAGGTGTAAGTCAACATTCACATCATTCTCCAAGTCTACGTTTTTCCATGGCAGAGAAAATAAAACAGGTTCCGTTATTCTATACACATATTTTAAATACTACTTTGTGCCATGCAGAATCTATCCCTGTTCCAAAGATCCTTTTCCCTGTAGCACTTACATGTTGGCATAACTTTTAAGACATTAAGTGGACTTTGTTAATAAAAAAAAATAAAATAAAATTGAACTTTTTATTGTATTTCCTTAATTATGTCAGATTTATAAAGTCAAACTTATAGAAGGGTAATTCAGAACTATAAGGGTTTTTAAGGATAATAAAGAATTTTTGCAAACCACACATATAACTGAACGTCAGCTTTTAAAAATGTAACATATTTTACAGTTTCCATTATTTTAAATCTGTGATAAATAAAACATTGAAATGTAATTATAACAAATTTAATTTAGTCACAAGGAAGAATTCACTGAGGAAAGCTAGCATAAATAACAGTGAGTAATTATCAAATCCATTTGAAAAGAAAAAACACATTTGGTCATTTAAAGTCATTGTGTTTTTGTTCTGTTTGTTTGTTTTTCAGATCCTCCTCCAAAACAACAATAACAAAACATAAAAAAAAAAAAGAACGCTGCAAAACCTCAGGCCATATATTCTGCTTCTCTTTGTATTGTCCATATTTTTCTCTTTGCTGTTAATACTATTTGCCTGCACCACTGTCCCAGAAAACACCTTCAAAATTATGTTCAAGACTTGATGAACTCCAAGTAGATTATGTGAATGAGTTCATAAATTTAATACAGCATCTTCTAATATTGTGAATAAAGATATTATAATCACATTTCTGGTGTTGGAAGATGTTTTTCCAAAGATGGCCTCAAAAATATTCCCTATACCACAGGCTCTCCTGCAGTGTGACCTTTCTACTGTCCCTTCAAGGAGGACTCTCTATTTCTCCAGCTCCTTGAGACTGCATGGGCTTTATGATTTCTTTGATCAATATAATGTGACAGAAAAGATGTGTAGCATTAACTGGCTTGGCAGCTTCCTTTCCCTGCCTCTTAGAAATTAATTGCCATGTCATAAGTGTAAATATTCTGAGACCACTCTTCTGTCAGAATCCCAAACCTCACAGAATTTCCCCAGAAGATGACATGTCACGGAGAGAGTATCCAGGGAACACCTCAGTGTTGACATGTGCTTGATGAAACAATCTTGAAAGTGGGTCTTCCAGCCACTCCAGACTGACAGTTCATCAGATATGACTGCCAAACCCCATCCAAATCTCCAGATCCACAACATATTATGCAAAATAATGGTTGTTTAAAGATACTAAGTTTCAGGGGCTTCCCTGGTGGCGCGGTGGTTGAGAGTCCGCCTTCCAATGCAGGGGGCGCGGGTTTCGTGCCCCGGTCTGGGAGGCTCCCACGTGCCGCGGAGCGGCTGGGCCTGTGAGCCATGGCTGCTGAGCCTGGGCGTCCGGATCCTGTGCTCCACAGCGGGAGAGGCCACAGCAGTGAGAGGCCCGCATACTGCAAAAAAAAAAAAACTAAGTTTCGGAGTGTCTTTTTTAAATTTCACATTTTATAATTAACTCACCTAGTTTCTATTCCTTATTCTACATACTAGATGCATAGCTTATTATCTTTATGTCTTGATTTCCTTAATCATAAAATGGAAAAAGTTGCATAAGAATGTTGTAAAAATAAAATCAGTTAATATATATAAAATCAGTTAAAATAAAAAGTTTCATAAGAATGTTGTAAAAATAAAATTGGTTAATATGTATAAAATCACTTAAAATGCTAACGTGAACATAGTAACTATGAAATAAATGTTAACTAAAATTTATTCTTGCAACAAAAATCACCACTTTCTCACTCTGTGTCAGGCACTGTGCAACATGTTGATTATTCCATGTGGATTGATATATATGTACTAGTTTTATTATCAGGGAAGATATTAAAATCATAACACAAATGTTCATGGGTCTCAAAATCTATGTTGGCTCAATATTCTTATATAATATTGTATTGTACTTTTATATTGCAATATTGTATATACAATATTGCAATTTTGGGAACTTCTGTTTGTCTCTGACAGACCATGCGATCCTGGAGGCAGGAAGTTGTCTTTTTCAAACTGTATTCTTTGAAGATTTTACTGTGCTTTCACATAGTAAACGTGTAATTAATATTTTTGAATGAATGAGTGAATGACTAAAGCAATAGCAACTTTAAAGTTAACAATAATGTCAAAAATTTATCAGGATCTATTGGTAAATTTTCAGTACAACTGCTACTATTCTGTGCCTGGGCTCAAAAACTTCATTTTGGACATAGGAAAATTGAGGCACAGAAATATTAAAATCAAATATCCACAAAGCTCTTAAATGGGTGGGATAGGGAGGGTGGGAGGGAGGTGCAAGAGGGAGGGGATATGGGGATATATGTATAAATATAGCTGATTCACTTTGTTATACAGTAGAAACTAACACCACATTGTAAAGCAATTATATTCCAAAAAAGATGTTAGAAAAAAATCAAATATCCATAGTTTTCAGACGGGTGAGATAAGAAAAGAATAGTTAGAATCAAGATTTCCTTAGTTTTTTCATTCAATTAATGTATGGAATACTGAGTCTATGTCAAAGTCTTTCCTTTTATTTTATTGTTTATCATTACTCCAAATGTAGTTACTAAGTGGCCTTAGAACTGCATAGAGATGTTTTGTATATTTAAAATAGATTTCACCTGGAATTTTGATGGTCAGAGCTGCTTAGGAGTATATAGTTTGAAAAGTTTCCCAAGTGTTTAGAACATATATACAATATAATGACACCTAATTAATTTTGCTTATAACTTCTCTGATATATTAAGATAAAAAATACAGAACTAATCAATTTTTGAAAGATTAGCAAAGTCAACTCAATTATGTCAATATCTCAAGTTAAATGTTGACTCTATGAGAGGGATGTTTCCTCTTAAAAATTTGTTTGTACTAATAAATTTTAATTTCATAATATGTGTTTTAACAGAGTATGTTGCATCAATGGAAATATTCAATCCAAGCAAGTCTGTTGTCAAAAGAATTAAATGAATCATAGCTGTAAATTAATTTATTTTATTTGCTATGACTATTTACATAAGATCTATATTTTCAAAGGTTTATGAGGAGAAAGAAGATACTTTTTTATGTTTCTTTCTGATCTTAGAACTTGAAACATGTTGACCAATGGCACTGAGCTATACTAATTTTTATCATTTGATCTAGTTTTTCTAGATTGCACTTTTTCTTCATAGATACACATCCCAGTTGCCATTTCAGTACAACATGCAATATATTCTAAAAGCTGTACAAATTCATTTAAAATGACACAAAGACTGAAGTAATTTAAAACCCTTTGTTATCTTGCAAGATTCATAGCATTTCATAACCTTTTCATTCATTCATAACATTTTAGGAATTCATTGTCACCTATAAAACTCCATGACAATGAATCAAAGGATCAAAAGCGTAGCTCTTTAAATTTGAAAATAATTTTCATGCCTTATGGACTATAGCAGGTTAAGCTTTCTAAAGTTATAAAATCAGAAATGGCTTAAGTAGTCAAGTGCCAATTCATTACTTCCATATGTATATACTTCCACATGCTTCAGAAGTTCTTATCCATATAATATATGGTCTGGCTATGCACATCTCCCCCTAATCTGATGCACTAAGAGTACAAAATAGGGCTCTTAATGCATTCTTCACTATGATTCTGGCTTCTGAATATTCCTGCCCAGAGATTATTTTACCAGATAAAAACAAAGTTCCAATAGGTCTCATTGAAAAGCAAGTTGAAAATATGCACCTGTTCTGACCCTGTTTTTTCTCCTGGAGTGTATCTCCAGTAGAACATGGCATGTATATACACAAAATATGCAAAACAGCATTATCTGTTAAAACCAAAAACTGCACACAACTCAAATGTCCATCACACACATAAGAAAAAAATAATGTGATACATTTATACAATAAAAATAATGAGCTACAAATACATGGAATCGTATACATCAGCAGTCCCCAACCTTTTTGGCACCAGGGATCAGTTTCATGCAAGACAATTTTTCCATGGACCAGAGGTGGGGGTGGGGATGATTTTAGGATGATTCCAGCACATTACATTTATTGTGCACTTTATTTCTATTATTATTATGTTGTAATATATGATGACATAATTATACATCTCACTATAATGCAGAATCAGTGGGAGCCCTGAGCTCCTTTTCACTTGCTACTCACTGATAGGGTTTTGATATGAGTCTGCAAGTTGATTTATTATGGTCTCTGTGCAGTCAGACATCTCTGCTAGTGATAATCTCTATTTGCAGCCACTCCCCAGTGCCTCAGCTCCACCTCAGATCATCAGGTATTAGAGTCTCATAAGGAGCGTGCAACCTAGATCCCTCGTATGTGTGGTTCACAGTAGGGTTCGCGCTCCTATGAGAGTCTAATGCCAACGCTGATCTGACAGGAGGTGGAGCTCAGGTGGTAATGCGAATGATGGGGAGCAGCTGTAAATACAGATGAAGCTTCACTCACTCGCCTGCCACTCACCTCCTGCTGTGTGGCCCGGTTCCTAAAAGGCCATGAACCGGTACCAGTATAAATGAATATCACAAACATTGTGTAAGCTGAAAATATTCAGACACCAGAGAATATACAGCATGCTTCTATATATAATATCCAAAAAATTGAAAGATACAACATAGTATGTCAAAAGGCAGAAATAACTGGAAAAATATACTATTGTGTCTGTGTATATTTATGTTTGCATGTTATTTTTCACAAAAAAAATTTTTAAGATTTTTTTTTAATGGAGAAAGGTACTAAAATCTCCTGACAAGCTGTATTATTTGGGTGAGTTTTGTTCACTTATGGCTATGTTTTACTGAAGATTACAATATTGTCAGGATATCCTGAATCAGCTAATAATATAAACCTCAAGTTAAAAAATGAAGCAACTATATCATATTATCAGGAATCTACATGTCAAGTAAGTTTCATTGTTTTATTTACTTGGTGGCAAATATTTTCAATGACCATTCAAGTGTTTTGGTTCCTGTATCCTCCCATCCACAGAGTCAGATGACAAAGCCCCTAGCAGATAGGGCCCATTTTGGACTCTCTGTGCACACATTATCAGTATTGACCACTGCTACTCAAAATGTACTTCACACAAAAGAGAGATAAACCAAAACTTTATCCAGTTGTTGCTTCTAGCGCCAAATTCAGGATTCATAATATATAGTGTAATGACTCACATGAAATAGAAAATTTATTTACCTGCAACAGACAACCTGGCAATTACAATAAGACACCTTTTATTGAAAAAGAAAGGATAAAAACTAAAATCTGGAATTATCTACTCAATGTTGTTTTAGTGTAGGTGTGTGTAATAAAAGATGCTACCAAAGATTACATGACTTCCTGAGGGCCAGAAATCACAAGGAACACCTTACCTGACAGTGGATACTGTTTCCTTGGGAAGCTACTTCATTTGGCAGCCTCTGGGTTGAAAATCTGATAAGTGCTATTATATTCATTTTTTTTTCCATGAGCACATCTGACTTAGGAATGAGAGGATTGTCCTCTTTGAGGCTAAACTTCTTTGGAAATTCACTTCTTGAGTACGGTTCAGGAATATTTGAATTACTTTAGCAGTTCAAGAGTCAACAAGAGTATTGTTAGTCAACCTTTGAATTTCTTTGGCAATACTTAAAGAATTCCCTGGCAGGAAGTGTCAAACCTAATAGGGATTTGGAGGGTTACTGTATTGGGGGGACCAACCTGAAGTGGAATAAAGAGGGGATCCACATCAAGGTGTAGCCTAGCACAGGATGTTAGAGCTCAGGTAGTTTGGAGAGTTTACATGTAAAAGGCTGGTCTCTTGCAGGGTGTCAGAGCACATCAGAGTGATGAAGTTATCCAAGAGGGGGAACAGCAGTCCTGCACATGTTGTCAGTTCAAGAGAGGTGAGGAGGATGGCCAGACAGAAAAGAGGGTGCAGATGACAATGAGAAAGTGATTAGACCTACGAGGTGTTGTGGGCTGAATTGTGCCCCCCCCCAATTCACATGTTAAAATCATAACCCCCAGTACCTCAGAATGTGGAGATATGGTCTTTACCTATAAGTCAGACAGAGAAAGACAAATACTGCATGATCTCACTTACACACACTTTAGTGGAATCTAAAAACCAAAATGAACAAACAAACAAAAGAAAATGAAAACAGATTCATAGTTATAGAAAGGAAGGGGACCAGGTAGTGGCAAAGTAGATGAAGGGGATTAAGAGGTAAAAACCTCCAGTCATAAAATAAATAAGTCAAAGGGACATAATATACAATGCAAGGAATATATTCAATAGTATTTTAATGACTTCATGTAGGGACAGATGGTTATTAGATTTATAGAATTGATCATTTCATAAGGTATTTAAATTTTTTTTTGTTTTTTTTGTTTTTTTGTTTTGTTTTTGTTTTGCGGTACGCAGGCCTCTCACTGTTGTGGCCTCTCCCATTGTGGAGCACAGGCTCCGGACGCACAGGCTCAGCGGCCATGGCTCACGGGCCCAGCCACTCCATGGCATGTGGGATCTTCCCGGACCAGGGCATGAACCTGTGTCCCCTGCATCGGCAGGCAGACTCAACCATTGTGCCACCAGGGAAGCCCAAGGTATTTAAATGTTGAATCACTATGTTGTACACCTGAAATGAAAATAATAAGTCAACTGTACTTCAATTTAGGAAAAAAAAAAAAAAGGAATATCTAAAGCAGCTCTTTCTTTAGCCTGTGCATGGTGCATGACATTTTAGAAAGTCTCTTAGTTAGCCCAGGAATATTAGACACAGTAGCTAAGAGAAATTATTTCACTGATCTGAAAATCAAGCTACTAAAATATATTTAGTATATAAAAGTTGCAGTTGCTACAAGAATCAGGTCTTAAAGGTGTTGATTTACTACAGATAATTTAGGTCCTTCACTATGAATTAAAGCCCAAGAACCCCTTTACTACTTGAAATATTAATCAAAGTAAAATTAGAACAAAGTCATCATTCCATATATAATAAACAGAATTATATATATATATAGATATTATCAGAAATATTGAGGATTAGTTAAAAATAAGGTAGAAAACTTCACTTTATATATGATTTTCACTTTATACATGATTTCACTTTATGTATGATCAGTTTGACGCATATCTGCAAATAAAGTTTCACTGTCATAAGAAAAATCAACAACAACAACAACACTATATTTAAAATTCCAATTCCATGCATTCACCATCTCACTACTTCTATTCATAGAAGATTTTAAAGGATACTTTGAGGGGGTGAATAACTATAAATGCATCTGATTCATCAATTTTCCCCAAAATCGGTCTCAGTGGCCATATAAAATTAAAATAATATTTTAAAATATGCTAAAATAGTTGAGTGCCTAAGATATCAAATTCTGAGCATTATCTATTTAATATCCATTTAAGGTATTTCAAAACATATTAATAATTTGAAAATAAAATAATTAAAAATATGCAAACTATGAAAAAATCATAACAAAGCTTTATGTCAGTTGATTTAAAAATAATTTTGTTAATATTCAGAACTTATGTAAAGCATTATATCTTGTTAGATCTTTGGCACTGTATATAGCATTCAAATAAAATGCCAGACATTTTTAAAAGCTTCTAGAACTGTGAGTTTTGTAAATTTTACATTATTTTCTTTATTATTATTCTTCCCAAGGAAATCCTCTTTCAAATAAAAACAAAAGCCTAGAGTTAAACTAAAATGTAAAATGGATTAAAATAAAAATTAATTTTGTGAGTTCCAAGAAGCATATACTCAAAAAAAAAAAAGTGTTTAGGTAAAAGAGTGAATCTCAGACAGAATTACTAAGATTTCATTTATGACTATTTTCTTTGTTTTGAATTCTAGTCACTGCTCCCATCTTGTATTACATCTCTCATATATGTTCAGATTAATTTCAGTTATTTTTATGAAAATACCTGGCTCTTATACCTGGTTGTTACTGCAAGTTTGTCTTCATCATATAGTGGACCATGTTTTTGCTTAATAGTTCTTCTATTCCAAACACAAAAAATACCCTACGATATTAGGACTGTCACTAATATTCACTTCCCTACCAAAAAAAAAAAAAAACAATGTAAGAGCAAATTCTAGAATATGTATTTAGATATTAATTTATGTTTATCTGTAAGATGTAAGTTTGTTTTGGAATACTTAATGATTTCTGATCCCAAGCAATTAGCCAATCCCTTCTACATCTCCATTTCTGTAAATAACTTATGTTGTGTTAGTGCTATTCAGAGCTCACATTAAAGTTTCCAGACTCTTAAGAAAAAAAAAATCATATCGAAAATTTGTAGGTTTATAGAGAAAAAAAATATAATTTGATTATTAGGTTGAGAAGTTCCTCAGAGACAGAAGAAAAAGGTATATGTGATAATCAGAAAAGTTTTTGAGAGCTTCCAGAAATCAGGCGAAAAGAGGAATTTGCAGGTTCCTTCAACAGAACTTAATTGACTGCGTGGCACATCCATGGGGTTGAAACACTTGAAAACAGTTGAAACATAGGCTCCCAGTCTTGGCCATGACTCCTGTGTTTCAAATTTGAAACAAGAAAAGCCAAGTCCTTTGTCTTAGAAAGACCAGGTATGCTATGCAAGGGCCATTCCATTATAATCAGCACAGACTAAAGATAGAGGATATTGTCTGCATTTTCCAGACTATATAATTGGGACATTCTACATTCTACTCTTTATGGAGAATGAGGTAAACCCTCTTATTATAATGAAGTTTTACTTTCTGAGAGCCATATTAATATAGAACAAGAATAGATTGTGAAACTTAGAAAAATAAGATAATTAAAAAAAATTTATAGGTATATAAAACCTGGGTATGCTCTCCTGCTTCTCCAATCATTTCTTTCCTTTGTCCTAATACTTCTTTTCTTCTCTCCCCTTGGAGGTGGCAGCATAGCTAGAGACCAAAGAAATGGTGGGGCCATAAGAAAAGACCACATTAGCATCAGGAATCAATGGTGGAGACAGAAATCAAGGAGGTGACTAGCTAGGTTGGGATATATAAGGTTATTTAGCAATAAATAAATATATTGGGGTTAATGGAAATTAAATTTCTCATTGTCAAAGAAAGGCTTTACAAATATAGAAAAAGAGAAGACTGGGAAAAACAAACAGCATAACACATACAAAGGATAAAACTCCTTGGATGTTGAATTGGAATTAGAGGTTCTGGTGTGAACTCAAAGATAGTCAGGGTAGGTAGATAAATGATAGAAAGATAAATGATAGACAGATGACAGATGATTGATTGATTGATTGATTGACATAGTTATATATGTGAACATGTATATATTGGCATGTATGTGTCTCCAGCTCTAATTCACCACCACAAGTTTAATTCTAGCTTTCTCCTCCCCATTGCTATTTGTAATTTCTTTCTCTGAGAGTGAAAAACTTGGCCATCATTACCTGCAGTTCATTTGCTTATTTGTTCAACTCTATAATGCATCTTAAATACTCTCAGAATTCCTAACTCATGTTCATATGTAAAACATACTCACCAACAGTTATTTTGGTCTTTAGCATTACAATTTCCAGTCAAAAAACCTTTTTCCAGAACTACTTAGGTTTGGTTCTTTTCAATCCACATATCTGCTAAGTTTTCCTTTCATAATTTCCTTTCTATTTTCATTCTTCATTTATATCTTTTCAGGATAATCTTCTACTTCACCACTTCTACTTTCTCTTTAATATTAACTAAACCATTAATTAATTTCTCAATAGCAGCTACATATTTTTTTTTTAATTTTCAATTTGGCTGTTCTTAAAACTTCATTTATCATCTCTGAAAAGTTATTGACTCTAGAATATTTTGACACCATCCTATATGTCTTTAATTACATTAAGCATGAATAGCTATACCTTGAATCAGATTATTTCAATACTTCCAGTTTTAATTAGATTCCTCAATTTTATATTTTTGGATGGTACTTTTGTGTTTGACTGGATTACCTCTCATTTTTTCTTTTATTGTGCACTTAATTTTTTCTCGATTAGTAAAAATTATTTGTTGCTTGTGTATAAGGTGTATTCCTCTAGAAGCATTTCAAAATCCTGCAACAGGACACTATGTGCACTAGCGCAGGTTTATTTAAATACAATACCAAGCTTGGCATATTTAGATTTATTTGCAAGCAGGAAGTTTGAATTCTGGTATTTTCCTCACTGGAGGATAACCTTTTAGTTAGGAATTCTCAGAAATCTTTTTATTTTCTCTTTATTCCCACCAACTATAACTTCAAGGTTTGATGTCTTCATCATTTAGACGTTTCTGTTTTATTTGTAGTGTCTCTGATTCAACTTCCCACTTTACAAGGGAACAAGCCTTTGTCACCTTCCTGCCATGTGTGGATTGCAAAAGCAGAAGCTCTAAACTACCAGATTTAGTAGTGTAAAGCAAAAGTCACATTCAGAGCCAATACACTCCTTTAAAAAATGTAATTTTTCAAGTTTTTTATCTGTATGAGATTCCCTGCATGTTTATCATTAATTTGCATAAGAAAGTTTTTCTAGAAAGTATAATTGTTCTATAATTTTAGATATTTTGAACTGGAGGGTTTCTCAAAACACGTGGTGTTTCATTTCCCAAGTAATTTTATTTTTTTTCCGAGTGATGTGGAATACAAACCCCAACTGCAATCAGTTTAAATTATTGAATTTATTATTTAAATTATTCATATGGCCATAGATAAATGAGAAGTCTTTAATCTTGTCAGATCTTAAGATAATTAAAAGTTCATGTTTTAGAAAGCAGTGAGCAAAAGATACAACATTCCAAGAAAAAAATTGGTATGAAATATTTTAATTTATAATATTAAGAATAATCATATATATTGCATAATTTTTAAGGTGGACATGAGGGATCTTTTCTTGAAATCTTTAAACATTCTGAACATTACTAGAGATACATTTTCTCCTTTCTTCTATCATTTTCTCATAAAAGAAGACAGGGAAAAAAAATGTCTCCCACATCAAGCAAGAAGCTGCTCTATGAATGGTTTCTTCATTTGTGATCATCTTCAAATTGTTAGAAACCATAACATACTGTAGTAATACCAATGATATTTTTATGTTCTTGTTTGTGGCATCTATGTGTGAGCCTTCGCTATTTTCAACAGGCCAGTACACAAAAATTATTGCAGTGCAACACAAGATAGAACAAGAAAGGATACATTGGACAATGAAAAATGATGAACTGGGTGGGGTTTACAGCAGATTATACAATGAAGAGTAAAGTGTTAGTTGAAGTTGAAATCAACACAATAAAAAATTTCCAACATAAAGACTCCTTAATAAATAAATAATAAGCAAACCTAAGAGATAAAGAGCAAAGCATCAAACAGCTGTGGGAAAATTTCAAGCAGTCTAATCTATACGTAATTGAATCCCTAAAGGAGAGGAGACAAAGAAGAAAAATTATGTAAAGAAATAATGCCTGAAAACATTTCAAGTTTGATGAAAACTATAAACTGATCCAACAAGCTCAATTAAGCCTATACAGTATAAAAAGAACATGAAGAAAACTCCCAGCTACATCATAATCAAGTTTCTCAAACCCATGAAAAATAGAAAAGCAGAACAAAGTGTTAATCTAATAACCTGGAAAAGGACATAATCATATCATAGCAAACAATCTAGGAAAGGCTGAAGAACCAAATAATATTAATAATCAAATGAAATAGAAATGATATAACTACTCCAATTAAAAGGCAGGGATTATCACACTGGGAAAAAAATGCTCATTATGTTATCTAAAGAAATCCTCTTTAAATATAAAGAAAAATATATTTTCAAAAAAATGCTGAGCAAAAATGTAACATACATCAATCAAAAGAAATCTGGAGACACAATATTTAAATCAGACAAGGAATTAAAAAGTAATTTCATAAGGATACTGTTGTCAATATACTCAAGAGTACATAATATACAAAGGAAAAAATTGATAAAACTTCAAAGAAAAGCAGATAAACCTCAAGTATAGTCAGATTCAACATCTCCTCTCTATAAATGATAGAACAAATTTCAGAGAAACTTTAAAGAATATAGTAAATGACTGTTCATCAACTTGACCTAACACTTGTGTGAGATTCCATCCAATACAGCAGAATGCACATGTATTTTAGGGTGAACATCAGAAATTTAACAACATAGCATAATATGAGCCATGCAACAAGCTTTGACAAATTTTTAAAAAGTCAAGTGTTACAATATGCTTCTGATCATTATGGACCCATATTAGAAATAAGTAATAGAAAGATGTCTGGAAAGTCCTCATTTTATGGAAAATAAATATAATAAATCTAAATAACTCATGAGTCAAATAAAAAATGGGAATACGAAATTATTTAGAGCAATTATTTTATTTTGAATTCAAATATAATAGAACAGAATTGTGGAGTATAGCTAAGCAGTGTTTGTTGAGGTACTTATATCACTAAACACATATTAAAGATTAGAAAGTTCTTAATTAGATTGCATGTTATGAAACTCAGAAAAGAATAACCCAAAGTAAGTAGTATTTATGAAATAATAAGAACAGAAAGCATTAAATAGAAAACAGAGAAACAGAATATAGAAAATTAATATAATCAAAATTTGATTATTTGTGATTAATCAAAGGAGTAAAATTCCAACCAGAATGATTAGGAAAAAAGATAGAAATTACTAATTTTAGGAAAGGAAGAGAATAGTAAATCCAGATGTAAACCCACACATTCAGTTTAGTTTGAAAAAGATGCCAAGGTAATTCACTGGCTCTAGAGCTACTGGATAGCAATATGAAAAATAATAACCTTTTCCCTCACATTCCACCTGATATAAGAAGTGGTTTGGTATTTATCATATTTCTAAATATAATAACTGAAACTATAAATTTTGGAAGATACATTAGAAAATCTTAATGACCTTAAGTTTGACAAAGATTTCTTAGTTAAGAAAATAACTAAGCACACCTGAAGTACAATCCATTAAAGGAAAAACTGATAAATTAAACTTTATCAAAATGAAGGACTTTTGCTCTTTCTACAACACTGTTAAAGAAAGGAAGAACAAGGCCACAGAGTAGGCAGGGCTTCCATCCATAAAGAACCTTCAAAACTCAATTAAAAAAATAATTATTTTCTTAAATGGGCACAATGGTTGAATAGACAATTCATGAAAGGAGCTATATGGATGACAAATAATCACAAGGAAAATGCTCAAAAAAAAACAGATGCTCAGCTTTACTAAATATTTGGAAAGTGTAAGTTAAAACCAAAATGAGATACCACTAAACACATTAGAATGACTAAAATTAAAAGACTGACCATAGCAAGTGTTGGCAAGCATATGAAGCAACACTACTGGTGGAAGGCAAAATGACATAATTTCTTTGGAAAATAGTTGACTGTTGCTTAAAAAGTTAAAAATATACTTACTATATGATAAAGTCACTACAGTACTAGTTTTTAACCCAATGGAAATAAAAACATTTGTGCAAAGACTCTTACATGACTGTTTACAGCAGCTTTTTTGTGATAGCCAATAACTAAAATCAATACAAATATCTGTGAACTAGGGAATAGATGTCTGTATAACCATAGAGTGAAATATAACAGCAATGAAAAGGAATGAATGCAGACATTCTAACTATATGGGTGAATTTCTAAATAAAAATGCTAAGTAGAAGAAGCCAGAGAATAGATTATTCCATTCATATAAATTTCTAGAAAATGCAAACTAACCTATAGTGATACAAATCATATCAATGGTTTGATTGTGGACAGTGTTTAGGCATCAGGGAGGGATGGGGAAAGAGATTATAAAGACACACAAGGAAACTTTTGGAGATAATGGTTATATTTGTTTTCTTGACTGTGGTAAATGTTTCATGAATGTATACATATATAAAAATGTATCAAGTTGTACACTTTATATATGACATTACTGTTGTCAGTTTTACCTCAGTGAAGCTGTAATTTCAAACAAAAAAATGATATAACAAGATAGGAACACTTTATGCTCTTAGTTTTTCTGTCTCTGTCTCTTTCTCCTCTCTCTCTCTCTCTCTCTCTCTCTCTCTGGAAAATTTAAATCTTCTCATGGTAAGGAAAAGACTCAAACCTTGTATCTGTGTTGTGTCATCTAATAATGGTTTAATAATTCCTTTTGCTAAGCAATGAATAAAGAATCATTAACTGGAAAATTGCCAAGCATCTTCCAGGACTGCTGTTATAGAATGTGTAAGGGTCCATAGGCATAAATCTATATATTAAGATAGATTCTATTTATCTCATGAAATTAAATGCAGTTCATCTTTGAAACTCAATAACTTTCTGCCTTTCAACAATTATTTCACTATCCCTAAGATTATTTAACTGCTTGTCTTAGTCTGTTAGGGCTGCTATAACAAAATACCAGAGGTTGGATAGCTTATAAACAACAGAAATTGTTGTGTTCTGGAAGCCGGGAAGTCCAAGATAAGGGTGCCAGCATTGTCAGCTGAGGGCTCTTGTCTTGGTTCATAGCCAGTTCTTTCTCACTGTTTCCTCACATGGTGGAAAGGTGTAGGGGGCTCGGCAAGGTCTTTTATATAAAAGCATTAATCTTACTGAAGAAGTTTTCTCCCTCATGACTTAAGCACCTCCCAAAGGCCCACCTCCTAATACCATCACAGTGGGAATTAGTTTTCACATATAGATTTTTTGGGAACACAAGACATTCAGACCGTGGTACTGATAAATCTCTTAACTATATCAATATGCAACATGATGTAAATTAGGATCATGGTATAATATCATGTTATTGACGGAAATCAAGAAAGATTTACATATGCCATTATATGTATACATATACCATTATATATATGTGAATATATACTTTGCATTACACAAATAGATAGTTAGATATACTAGACACTCCTACAAAGTGAGCAAAGCAAATAAGCTAAAGATTCAGAAAAGACCAAATGTTAAGAACTATGTGCATGGAATGGTAATGAACAAAGTAGCTTTAATTTTTCAGACAAAATTGTCTAATTCGAATGTAATACATGTGCCTGAATGCATTTTACATAGGATAAGGTTGATGCCTGTCCCCAGAAAACTAACAAATATGATATCTTAGTAATTTTTGTTATGTCTTCTCTAGACATTTTATAAGCAATCCCTGTGCAAAAATAAGAATTTTGTAAGATTTTTAACACCAGCATATTGGCCTTTACCTTGAATATATGGTATAAGTGAAACACAGCAGCCTATGACATACTTAGGATACACACCTAATGTGACTTAATGAGGTTACATTAACCTGAGTGTGCATGTTACAATAGGTTAAGTCCCCATTCTACCTTACCACACAATGTTCTGTCTTTTAACAATTCATCCTACCTAAGGGTCATGGACCCCTCCAGTGGATGCTTTTATCAGCCCACTAATCTCCCATGGATCTTATTTAACTAACAAACAACTTAGCTCTCTGGTTCTGCAAAGCTCTAGATACAATTAATTACTTTTTTTTTGTTCAAATTTGGTTTGGTTCAAATCGAGATGGTTATAAAATAAGTAAACAGGAAATTACAATCAAAGAAAGTATTTAATATTATTCCACATGTAGTGTAATAAAGTTAATTACTTCTGTACAATGGAAGAATTTTTTCTTGTTATATTCTTATTGGAAAACAACTTTTTAACTTGCCAAAAAGAAAGGTAGATTATTCAGCTTTTGTCAATGCTTTGGACAACTCAGAGAATTTTTTAAAAGATAAAATTATCTTATATTTCAGAATTGTGTGTTTTATGTGTGTGTGCACCTGTGTATGCACATATGCACATGTGGATATCTGAACACTTAGGGACAGGGGTAGAGGGAGTTTCATGTATTAATCAAAGAAATCTTAGAACCATGGTTGACAGACTGAGAAGTCTGTTATTTGGATTTTTAAAAATAGACAAAATCGGGGCTTCCCTTGTGGTGCCGTGGTTGAGAGTCCGCCTGCTGATGCAGGGGACACGGGTTCGTGCCCTGGTCCGGGAATATCCCACATGCCATGGAGCAGCTGGGCCTGTGAGCCATGGACGCTGAGCCTGCGCTTCCGGAGCCTGTGCTCCGTAATGGGAGAGGCCACAACACTGAGAGGCCCGCGTACCGCAAAAAAAAAAAAAAAAAAAAGACAAAATCAGTAGAAAAAAAACATTTTTACATAAAATAGAATCACCTGTAAGAGAAAATAATTGCATAATATAACACCAATATTATATACATATATGTAAGAACTGTCTTACACCAAAATATGATGTACCAATTCTTGTTTGTACTTGCTTGCATTTTGTTCACACTTTTAAGTTCCCTACCCACTGCTGTCATGAGTCTGTGCAGGAAGAATATATTTTACCAAGTCACTGATTCTGGGCTAACCACATAGTTGGCTTTAGCCAATGGCATGAAAATGGATGTGACATATGACATGTTTAAACTATAATTTTAAATATCATTACATGGTTTGATTACTCACTTCTTCCTGAATCCATATTTGAATGTTGGGTTTCTGCTGTGATAATAGGATGAGAAGACATGTAGAACTAAGTCAGGTTCAACCAAATGTGGCCATGAAATCCCAGGCAAGCCCAGTAGAGCTACAGACAAACTGATGTAATGAACCCAAGGAATAAATGTTCAGTGTTTTAAACCTCTGAGATTTGTTGATTTTTTTATTACTTGAGCAAAAGCTGACTAATGTGCCCTAAAAAGATGCTAAAAGTAAATGTGAGGACCATGCTTTTTTAAAAAAAAAATATTTTTATATAGGTAATTATTCTGTTTAGTATATCTAAATGTTACTATTTAGAAAAACTATCTAGCACAATTTATATCATTAATTCCAAACTTCTGGTTAAGAATATAACATCTGTTGGAATGTTTCTTTGCTTATTTTATTTTGTTTTACAAGACAGTCCCAAAGTAGCAAGCTAACAAATCCCTTCAAGCATTGTTAAGGAAGGATATATAAATCCAAAGAACTCAACTAACAACGTAAAATAAAGATTTTGATGCCATGTGTGTACAGTCTAAGCTAACAATTTCCCTTACTACCAAATAAAGTCTTAGTGAAGGTTTATTTTTAGCTAGATTTGAAATGTCCTATACTCCCACTATTTAACATTCAATCTCAATTTAAAATTCAAATTTGCTGCTCTTTTCCTTAAATCATTACTTTTTTTTTGTTTTAAAATATGAGAAGTGGCAGTTAATGACTCTTCACAATATAAGTGATATTTAAATCAAGAGAAAACAGATTAAAGGGGAGAAAATGGTTGGTCCTTTAAGGTGCTGAATTTTTCTAACTCCTTAAACTTGCCAGAGAGAATAAAAATAATTTCTAATATACCATGTTTGGTATTTGAAAACTGCCTAAAGTGCACAAATAATAGAGCACAAAGACTGTTAGTTGATTGTGTAGTCTGAAAAAATATGTTTTTTCCAATATGTGTATTACGAGTGTGAATTTGAATTTTATATTGCGTGATTTGTGTATGCAACTGAAATCTACTATGCAGTTTGTAATTTTGATGTGCAAAAGGAGTCTGAAAGTTGCCTTTCTACACAGTGTTCAATTTTAGTTCTATTATCACTAAAGTTTTTAGCAATTTCTAAAATGGTCTAAATAGCAGTGCTCCCTCCAAACAGCCCAAACCTAAAACAAATAAAAAAAGAAAAAAGAAAAATAAACAGACTGAGATAAGATATTTGAGAGTAGACCTATTTCTAAAAGAGTGTAATCAGTACCACTATGCTCTGCCACTGAATTCCTGAGGCAAGTAGATGCTCCAAAAAAAAAAAAAAGTGGTTTAAGTGTCTATGAATCATATTGTAGGTTAGATCAGGGCTATAAAGATTATAAATATATTTAGGGTCATTATTCCCTAGAGGAAATATTTGGTGTCTAAAAGTATTGCAGTTATGAGATTCACTGTGCTCTTATTTTTTCTTTTTATTTCCTTTGTATATAACCCAAGGGCTTCATGTAGTTTCCTTAGCTATGAGTTTAAATGTCTGATCTATTTTTCTTCTAAATGTTTTGCTTTTCTGTGTGAACCTTTTTTATCCATCTATATTTAGCTTGGTCTGTAAATAGTAAAAGTGCTGACTGAACTATCTCAAAGGAGAATGAAGAAAATAAAAGTGGACCTGAAAATCAAGGAAATAAAGGAAATCATTTTAACTGTTTGTAGTCATTCTTAAAACAGTATTTTGTAGTGAAGTAGTACAAATTCATAGATAGGCTGTCTTCTTAAATGACAGCATATGAGACTATCACTTGCTAAAGACCATTAGCATTTACCATAGATTTAGAGAACATGCAGTCTAAACTATTTCCCTTGATTTTATAGGAAAAAAAAACATCCATGCTCAGAGAGCTAACGGTCACATAACTAGTTCCTTGGTAGATTGATAAGTATCAGCAAGGTGTTCTGATTTCCATGGAAGCATATTTTCTGTTTAGAAATGGTCCTTGTAGTTGATTAATATATTCTTAGGAAAAACCTAGCTAATCATTCAGAATAGCATTTTGTATTATGAACTGATTTCCTTTACTTGTTAATATGTATATGAGATACAAGAAGAGTTTAATTTAAGTAATTTTTACAATTGTTTTTTGTTGTTGTTGTTATTTTAAAAATGTCATCAGGACTTCTAGTTTCTGGTCAGACATGTAACAAATTTGGAATAATCCCTTCCTTCCTCACAATGAGAGAAACACTGAACAAACTGGAAATTAATTCTTAGATACATCAGAGAACTGAAGTCACAGTGCAAGCTGCTGCCCTGAAAACTGGACAGATAGGCAAATGCAGTAGTCCCTCATCCACAGTTTCACTTTCTGTGGTTTTACTTAGCTGTGGTCAAACTTGGTCCAAAAATATTAAATGAAAAACTCCAGAAATAAACAATTCATAAGTTTTAAATCGTGTGCCACTCTGAATACGTAATGAAATCTCAAGCTGTCTTGGTTTATCCTGCCCTTTTTGCACTGTATCGGTGCTGTACGCACCACCCCCACCTTAATCACTTAGCAGCTGTCTTGGTTATCAGATTGGCTGTTGTGGTATTGCAGTGCTTGTGTTCAAGTAACCCTTATTAACGGCCCCAAAGCACAAGGGTAACAATGCTAGAGATTTGGATATTCTCTTACTGTGCCTAACTTATAAATTAAACTTTATCATAGGTATGTATGTATAAGAAAAAAAAAAGCATAGTGTATATGGGGTTTGGTATTTTCTGTGGTTTCAGGCATCCACCAGAGCTCTTGGAATGTATCCCCTACAGATAAGGAAGACTACTGTATATGAAGAATCACAGCTCACCAGGACCAGAATCTGCTTCTGGAGCCAGAAATTGCGAGGAACACTGAAACGGTGATTGAGTAAATGCTATAAACTATGGCCTAGCTTGAAAGCTAAAAACTCACACTTTTGTGGGTTTTACTACCACAAACCCCATTAAACTCTCAGGGTAAAGAAAGTAGAAAAATTCCCAGTATTTCCTGCAGGTAAAGTGGAGAAGTAACCATTTTAAAATAAGCCCATAGTGTTTCCTTCTCCTTAACAAAGCTCTTCCCTCAAGGAAAACTATTATGACAGAGCTTAATTGGCTTAGGTTTCACAAGAGCCTAATCAACCTGGGAAAGGGAAATACCCAGCTACAGCCTCCACATGAATGTTTATTGCAGCTTTATTCTTAATTGACAAAAATTGGAGGCAACCAAAATGTCCTTGAATAAGTGAATAGATTTTAAAAAATGATACATTCATATAAAAAATATAATCAAAGGAAATCAAGTCACAGAAAGACAGGGAAGAGCCTTCAATGAGTATTACTAAGTAAAAGTGAAAAGTCTGAAAGTCTGCATACTGTATGTTTCTGTCAATGTAAAATTTGCACTGTACAAAGTTAAACAGACAGGAAAGACTTATTGAGATTATTGCAGTGGAGGAGAGAGACTGAACTCAACCCCACTGAAACAAAATTCAGGAGGATTTTTAAGCACAGGGGCTGTCTAGTGGAAAATTACTGGAGGAAATTAGAGGGAAGGTTGATCAATGAGTGTGTCCAACACATTGAGTTACTCCTGAGTAAATGTTATTCCTGAACAAAAGTTTTTCTCTTTAATTAGGCCATCTGTGTTTGCTAATTGGTGCCTATGTAAGTTATGCCCCAACCATGGAACAGAGACTGGAAGATAGGGTTGCTACCTCCTTCCATGTTTACATTTCAAAGAAATGGTTCCCTGATCATTAATAAAATCATTTCCCGGGATTGTAAAACTGGCTAGAGGCTGGGAGAAAACGTCCATACATTTCAAAGGGGCAGAGAAAGAGTTTACAATTAAAGTTTTCTAAAGTAAATGCTCTAAGAAAATGAATGTTAGGGGTTTATAGTCAGAAAGAAACCTGTCTACAGTTTAATTAAGCTGAGGAGAATGTTAAGGCAGTGTTGATCATTCCAGCTAAATGGAATTCTGGAAAAGGCAAAACTACAGAGATGGTAGAAAGATGGGTGATTGCCAGGCTGGGGAAAATTAGGTGATGTGGAGCATGAGAGAGTTTTATGTGCACTGAAACAGTTCTGTATGATACCATAATGATGGATACAAGACATCCCATAGAACTGTACAAGACAAGGAATGAACACCACTGTAAATCAGGACATTTAGTTAATAGTAAAATATCAATACTTGTTCATTGATTATAACAACTGTACTACAATAAATACAATATGCTAATAATAGGAGTAACTGGGTGGTGAGGAGGCTGAGGACTCGAGGGGGGTATATGGAAAAACCTTTACATTTAACTCAAATTTTATGTAAATTTACAACTGTTTAAAAAAATAAAATCTATGCAGTAAAAAAAAAAAATCACAATCTTTTTATGTTACCCAGTTGTTTCATGTTATTACTATTACCATTCATTTCCTTAAAACGGTATTAGATATATCCTAAATATTTGCTGTATATCACTTGGGATGAAATTATACTTAGATAAATATAAAATACATTGCCTAAAACTATTATTAACATACAAATTTTGAAAAAAATGTTGAAAGGAGTTTTATTTCATACTTCTTTTTCTGCTACTAGTAATTTAATATACTTATTTCTTGGGTTCCATTTAGAAAGTTCCCTTCTAAAGCTTGCTTTGTATGAATTAACTTATTTTTTAATCAAAATTACTCATCATTTCATCAGTTTTGAAGGAAAGTATATCATCTTCAGTGTATTTCTGTCTGCAAATTATGGATTAATAAAATCTGAATTATATTTCCGAGGACAACTGCTAAATTTTCTCTGCTACTAATCTTATATAAGTTATCAATCCAGAAAAAAAATGCCTGCTTCTTGTAAAACTGCAATAGCATTAATATATAGCTACTCATATTTTGTAATTATAAACATATTAAGGCATGCTTTTCCCAAGATTAAAGTAAAAATTTAAAAATTCTAATACCAATATAGGCACAAAACAGACTGTTTGGTAAATGATGTTTGATGCCAGAAAGCAACAATAATATGTTTTCATGTCACTACAGATCCCGCCATTGGTGAGGAAGACCATCCAGAAGGTTACTAAAGATGACATTTTAGAGCCCTTGGTTTACAAAGATATGATGTATTATAAATATATTGCAAGAGATTGTCTACACTTGTTAAAAGCAAACACACTTTTTTTCCAGAGAGTAAATATAATATGGTAAAAAATTCATAGTGCTATTTTCTCTGAACCTGACTTTTCACTTGGAATATTCATTTGGATTTGCCTCTCCCACCACACTGTCTGGTTAGAAGAGTAAGTTTCTCAGCCCTTATAACTTTGTCTCAAGTGTAGATATTGATAGGAGCCAGTATAAAGCAGCACTAAAAATAACCCTTTCCTTTCTTCTTCTTAGCTTAGTATTGATTGACTTTTTCCAAATTATTATTTAAAGTTAAATGTGATCAAAAGGAAATCATTGCAGAAAATATCAACTCCTTGTAATTAGTAAAACATCCACATACAGATAAGGCTTATACCATTTTACATGTGTTTTCTTGATTCCCAACTCTCAGCTTATCTCCAATGGGGAAATAAAATATATATAGTAAAAAAATCTAAATCACCATGAGATGGATTTATTGCAGTGTTACTCAAAGGTACAGCTCTGGACTGGTATTGATTTGCAAATTATTTGTTGCAGGTCCTTGACGAGATATATTTAAATGCTATATTATTTGAAAAATGTAGATAAATTATGATTCACTTGTACAGCCTTCTGATAGAGCAAAAGTATTTTTCATAAATATAAAAGAAATTGGGCTTCTATTTTGTATATTTTTAGTTTTATTTTTCTAGTGTTTTACATTCATTTTAATCTTACTAAAATATCTATGGGCCAGCAAATTATAAATTAAAAAACAGACAAACAAACAAACAAAATACCCTTCCTGCTTATAAGACAGTTGTTCACTGGTTAATTTGCCTCTCTCAGTCTGGCAGAGTTCTAAGGAACAGAGGCCCTGGTGTTAATTTCCAAAGTTCAGATCCCAGGTGTCCTCTTCTTTTCTATGTTACACTGGGTGGTTATTTACCTGTGTCTCTCTCATGATGTACGTGTGGCATTTAGCTCTGTGCCTGACATCACTAAGTGATCAACAAGTGTCAGTAACATCTATTATTGTTATTCTCTTAGTCAAAGGAAATTTCTCATCCCACTTTCTCCCAAGTGAATCCTGTTCAATTCTGCATCCTTGTCTGAGGGACACAAACAACAAAACCCAGGATTTGTCCATGAATGCCTTCCAGGATTATGAGGAGAGACAAAATTATACTTATAAGTTGAGACATTAGCACAGGGAGAAATAACTTTGAAACTTACAACTCCAAGGAATTATAACCTTAACTATGCAATAACTATGCATTAGATGATTAAACAACTATAAAGTTATCAAACTTCTACTTACAATTGGAATATCTGTCTTTCTTACTATATTCAAATGGAAGCAGTATAGCTTCATGATTTTGTTCACTGATATCTATCCTTGGCATCTCAGAGTGTCTCAATAGCGTTTTAGAAGTGTCTCAATAAAGTATTATTAACTAGATAAATAAACACAAAGTGAACATAAAGGTATATAGATACTCCTTCTTATCTGCTCTTTTGGTAGCTCATTTAACAACAGCAGCAGAAGAAAAACAGATCAGAATTCCCTCATTCTGGCAGTTGTTTTTGTCCATACTTTTTTGACTGCCATATAATTTACGTAAAACTATTGTAAGGCATCTTCTGGGCACTTAATTATACCAAATGATAACCAGTTAACCCTCGGAGACTCTAAAACACTAAGCTTAAAGCTTGGTCTGCAAACAACCTAAGTAATTATAACTGGGGAATGCATTAAACATGAATATTCTAAGCATTTAACATTTTTTAATCATTTTTATTGGAGTATAATTGCTTTACAATGGTGTGTTAGTTTCTGCTTTATAACAAAGTGAATCAGTTATACATATACATATATCCCCACATCTCTTCCCTCTTGCATCTCCCTCCCTCCTTCCCACCTTCCCTATCTCGCCCTTCTAGCTGGTCACAAACCACGGAGCTAATCTCCCTGTGCTATGTGACTGCTTCCCACTAGCTATCTATTTTAGATTTGGTAGTGTATATATGTCCATATATATATTACCACTCTCTCACTTTGTCCCAGCTTACCCTTCCCCCTCAACATGTCCTCAAGTCCATTCTCTAGTAAGTCTGTGTCTTTATTCCCGTTTGGCCCTAGGCTCTTCATGACCTTTTTTTTTTTTTTTTTAGATTCCACATACATGCGTTAGCATACGGAATTTGTTTTTCTCTTTCAGACTTACTTCACTCTGTATGACAGACACTATGTCCATCTACCTCACTACAAATAACTCAATTTCATTTCTTTTTATGGCTGAGCAACATTCCATTGTATATATGTCCCACATCTTCTTTATCCATTCATCTGTTGATGGACACTTAGATTGCTTCCATGTCCTGGCTATTGTAAATAGAGATGTAATGAACATGGTGGTACATGACCCTTTTTGAATTATGGTTTTCTCAGGGTAAATGCCCAGTAATGGTATGGTAATTCTATTTTTAGTTTTTTAAGGAACCTCCATACTGTTCTCCATAGTGGCTGTATCAATTTACATTCCCACCAACAGTGTATGAGGGTTTCCTTTTCTCCACACCCTCTCCAGCATTTTGATAGCCATTCTGACTGGTGTGAGAAGATATTGCATTGTAGTTTTGATTTGTATTTCTCTAATGATTAATGATGTTGAGCATTCTTTCATATGTTTGTTGGCAATCTGTATATCTTCTTTGGAGAAATGTCTGTTTAGGTCTTCTGCCCATTTCTGCATTGGGTTTTTTGTTTTTTTGATATTGAGCTGCATGAGCTGCTTGTAAATTTTGGAGGTTAATCCTTTGTCAGTTTCTTCATTTGCAAATATTTTCTCCAATTCTGAGGATTGTCTTTTCATCCTGTTTATGGTTTCCTTTGTTGTGCCAAAGATTGTAAGTTTCATGAGGTCCCATTTGTTTAATTTTGTTTTTATTTCCATTTCTGTTGGAGGTGGGTCAAAAAGGATCCTTCTGTGATTTATGTCATAGGGTGTTCTGCTTATGTTTTCCTTTAAGAGTTTGATAGTGTCTGGCCTTGAATTTACGTCTTTAATCCATTTTGAATTTATCTTGTGTATGGTGTTAGGGAGTATTCAAATTTCATTCTTTTACATGTAGCTGTCCAGTTGTCCCAGCACCACTTATTGAAGAGGCTCTCATTTCTCCATTGTATATTCTTGCCTCCTTTACCTGAGATAAGGTGACCATATGTGCATGGGTTTATCTCTGAGTTTTCTATCCTGTCCACTGATGTGTATTTCTGTTTTTGTGCCAGTACCAACTGTCTTGATTATTGTAGCTTTGTAGTATAGTCTGAAGTCCAGTAGCCTGATTCCTCCAGCTCTGTTTCTCTTTCTCAAGATTGCTTTGGCTATTCAGGGTCTTTTGTGTTTCCATACAAATTGTGCAATTTTTGTTCTAGTTCTGTGAAAAATGCCAGTGGTAGTTTGATAGGGATTGCATTGAAGCTGTAGATTGCTTTGGGTAGAACAGTCATTTTCACAATGTTGATTCTTCCAATCCAAGAACATGGTATATCTCTCTATCTTTTTGTATCATCTTTAATTTATTTCATCAGTATCTTATAGTTATCTGCATAGAGGTCTTTTGTCTCCTTAGGTAGGTTTATTCCTAGGTATTTTATTCTTTTTGTTGCAGTGGTAAACGGGAGTGTTTTCTTAATTTCACTTTCATATTTTTCATCATTAGTGTACAGAAATGCAAGAGCTTTCTCTGCATTAATTTTGTATCCTGCTACTTTACCAAATTCATTGATTAGCTCTAGAAGTTTTCTGGTAGCATCTTTAGGATTCTCTATGTATAGTATCATGTCATCTGCAAACAGTGACAGCTTTACTTCTTCTTTTCCAATTTGGTTTCCTTTTATTTCCTTTTCTTCTCTGATTGCTGTGGCTAAAACTTCGAAAACTATGTTGAATAAGAGTGGTGAGAGTGGGCAACCTTGTCTTGTTCCTGATCTTAGTGGAAATGGTTTCAGTTTTTCAACATTGAGGGTGATGTTAGGCTGTGGGTTTGTCTTATATGGCCTTTGTTATATGGAGGTAAGTTCCCTTTATGCCTACCTTCTGGAGCGTTTTTTATCATAAATAGGTGTTGAATTTTGTTGAAAGCTTTCTCTGCTTCTATTGAGATGATCATATGTATTCTCTCCTTCAATTTGTTAATATGGTGTATCACATAGATTGATTTGCATATATTGAAGAATCTTTGCATTCCTGGGATAAACCCACTTGATCATGGTGTATGATCATTTTAATTTGCTGTTGGATTCTGTTTGCTAGTATTTTGTTGAGGATTTTTGCATCTACGTTCATCAGTGATATTGGCCTGTAGTTTTTTTTTTTTTTTTTCTTTGTGACATCTCTGTCTGTTCTTTTTAATCAGGGTGATGGTGGCCTCTTAGAATGCATTTGGGAGTGTTCCTCCATCTGCTATAGTTTGGAAGAGTTTGAGAAGGATAGGTGTTAGCTCTTCTCTAATTGTTTAATAGAATTCACCTGTGAAGCCATCTGGTCCTGGGCTTTCATTTGTTGGAAGATTTTTAATCACAGTCTCAATTTCAGTGCTTGTGATTGGTCTGTTCATATTTTCTGTTTCTTCCTGGTTCAGTCTCAGAGGGTTGTGCATTTGTAAGAATTTGACCATTTCTTCCAGGTTGTCCATTTTATTGGCATAGGGCTGCTTGTAGTAATCTCTCATGATCCTTTGTATTTCTGCAGTGTCAGTTGTTACTCCTCCTTTTTCATTTCTAATTCTATTGGAGTTCTCCCTTTTATTCTTGATGAGTCTGGCTAATGGTTTATAAATTTTATTTATCTTCTCAAAGAACCAGTTATATTTATCTTTGATATCATTTCTTTAATTTCTTTTTCATTTATTTGTGATCTGATCTTTATGATTTCTTTCCTTCTGCTAATTTTTAAATTTTTTTATTCTTCTTTCTCTAATTGCTTTAGGTGTAAGTTTAGGTTATTGGAGATGCTTTTTGTTTCTTAAGTTAGGATTGTATTGCTATAAACTTCCCTCTTAGAACTGCTTTTGCTGCATCCCATAGGTTTTGGGTCATTGTGTTTTCATTGTCATTTGTTTCTTGTCATTTTTTGATTTCCTCTTTTATTTCTTCAGTGATCTCTTGTTTATTAAATAGTGTATTGTTTAGCCTCCATGTGTTTGGGTTTTTTCCAGATTTTTTCCTGTAATTGATATCTGGTCTCATAGTTTTGTGGTCAGAAAAGATACTTGATATGATTTCAATTTTCTTAAATTTACCGAGGCCTGATTTGTGACCCAAGATATGATCTATCCTGGAGAATGCTCCCTGAGCACTTGAGAAGAATGTGTATTCTGTTGTTTTTGGATGGAATGTCCTATAAATATCTATTAAGTCCATCTTGTTTAGTGTATCATTTAAAGCTTGTGTTTCCTTATTTATTTTCATTTTGGATGATCTTTCCATTGGTGGAAGTGGGCTGTTAAAGTCCCCTACTATGATTGTGTTACTATCTATTTCCCTTTTTATTGGTGTTAGTATTTGTCTTATGTATTGAGGTGCTCCTATGTTGGGTGCATAAATATTTACAATTGTTATAACTTCTTCTTGGATTGATCCCTTTATCATTAGGTAGTGCCCTTCTTTGTCTCTTGTAATAGTCTTTGTTTTAAAGTCTATTTTATCTGATATGAGAATTGCTACTCCCTATTTCTTTTGATTTCCATTTGCATGGAGTATCCTTTCCCATCCCCTCACGTTCAGTCTGTGTGTGTCCTTAGGGCTGAAGTGGGACTCTTGTAGATGGCATATATACAGGTCTTGTTTTTGTATCCATTCAGGCAGTCTATGTCTTTTGGTGGGAGCCTTTAATCCCTTTACATTTAAGGTAATTATCAATATGTATGTTCCTATTCCCATTTTCTTAATTGTTTTGGGTTTGTTATTGTAGGTCTTTTCCTTCTCTTGTGTTTCTTGCCTAGAGAAGTTCCTTTAGCATTTGTTGTATAGCTGGTTTGGTGGTGCTTATTTTTCTTAGCTTTTGCTTGTCTGTAAAGGTTTTAATTTCTCCATCAAATCTAAATGAGATTCTTGCTCAATAGAGTAACCTTGATTGTAGTTTTTTTTCCCTTTCATCACTTTAAATATGTCCTGCCACTCCCTTCTGACTTGCAGAGTTTCTGCTGAAAGATCAGCCATTAACCTTATGGGGATTCCCTTGTACATTATTTGTTGTTTTTCCCTTGCTGCTTTTAATATTTTTTCTTTGTATTTAATTTTGATAGTTTGATTAATATGTGTCTTGTAATGTTTCTCCTTGGATTTATCCTTTATGGTACTTTATGCTACCTGGACTTGATTAACTATTTCCTTTCCCATATTAGGGAACTTTTCAACTATAATCTCTTCAAATATTTTCTCAGTCACTTTCTTTTTCTCTTCTTCTTTTAGAACCCCTATAATTCGAATGTTGGTGTGATTAATGTTGTCCCAGAGGTCTCTGAGTCTGTCCTCAATTATTTTCATTCTTTTTTCTTTATTCTTCTCTGCAGTAGTTATTTCCACTATTTTATCTTCCAGGTCCCTTATCCGTTCTTCTGCTTCAGTTATTCTTCTGTTTTTGCCTTCTAGAGAATTTTTAATTTCATTTATTGTGCTGTTCATCACTGTTTGTTTGCTCTTTAGTTCTTCCAGGTCATTGTTAAACATTTCTTGTATGTTCTCCATTCTATTTCCAATATTTTGGATCATCTTTACTATCATTATTCTGAATTCTTTTTCAGGTAGACTGCCTGTTTTCTCTTCATTTGTTACGTCTGGTGGGTTTTTACCTTCTTTCTTCATCTTCTGTGTGTTTCTTTGTTTTCTCACTTTGCTTAACTTACTGTGTTTGGGGTCTCCTTTTCTCAGGCTGCAGGTTCGTAGTTCCCATTGTTTTTGCTGTCTGCCCCCAGTGGCTAAGTTTGGTTCAGTGGGTTTTTAGGATTCCTGGTGGAGGGGACTAGTGTCTGTGCTCTGGTGGATGAGGCTGGATCTTGTCTTTCTTTTGGGCAGGTCCACGTCTGGTGGTGTCTTTTGGGGTGTTTGTGGACTTATTATGATTTTAGGCAGCCTCTCTGCTAATGGGTGGGGTTGTGTTCCTGTCTTGCTAGTTGTTTGGCATAGGTTGTCCAGCACTTTAGCTTGCTGGTCATTGTGTGGAGCTGGGTCTTGGTGTTGAGATGGAGATCTCTGGGAGATTTTTGCCATTTGATATTACATGGAGCTGGGACATCTCTGGTGGACCAATTTCCTGAACTTGGCTCTCCCAACTTAGAGGCACTACCCTGATGCCTGGCTGGAGCACTAAGAGCCTGTCATCCACACAGCTCAGAATAAAAGGGAGAAAGAAAGAAAGAAAGAAAGACAGAAAGAAAGAAAGAAAGAAAGAGTAAAAAATACTTATTAAAATAACAAACAAAAAATAATTATTAAAGATTTTTTTTAAGTAATTAGAAAGAAAGAAAGAAAGAACAACCAAACCAAAAAATAAATCCACCAACGTTCACAAACACTGAAAACTATACTAAAAAAAACAAGCAAACAAACAAAAAAATGGACAGACAGAAACCTAGGACAAATGGTAAAAGCAAAGCTATACAGACAAAATCACACACAGAATCATATGCATACACAGTCACAAAAAGAGAAAAAGAGGAAAAAAATATATATATATATAGTTGCTCCCAAAGTCCATCTCCTCAGTTTGGGATGATTCATTGTCTGTTCAGATATTCCACAGATGCAGGGTACATCAAGTTGATTGTGGAGCTTTAATCCGCTGCTCCTGAGGCTGCTGGGAGAGATTTCCCTTTCTCTTCTTTGTTTGCACAGCTCCTGGGATTCAGCTTTGTATTTGGCCCCACCTCTGCATATAGGTCACCTGAGGGCATCTATTCTTCGCTCAGACAGGATGGGGTTAAAGGAGCAGCTGCTTCAGGGGCTCTGGCTCACTCAGGCCAGGGGGAGGGAGGGATACAGAGTGTGGGGTGAGCCTGCGGCGTCAGAGGCAAGTATGACGTTGCAACAGCCTGAGGTGCACCGTGTGTTCTCCCAGATAAGTTGTCCCTGGATCACGGGACCCTGGCAGGCTCCTGGGAGGGGAGGTGTGGAGAGTGACGTGTGCTTGCACACAGGCTTCTTGGTGGCTGCAGCAGCAGCCTTAGCATCTCATGCCCGTCTCTGTGGTTCATGCTGCTAGCTGCTGCTCGCACCCGTCTCTGGAGCTCCTTTATGTGGCGCTCTTATTCCCCTCTCCTCATGCACGAGGAAACAAAGAGGCAAGAAACTCTCTTGCTTCTTAGGCAGTTCCAGACCTTTTCTCGGACTCCTTCCCAGCTAGCTGTGGGGCTCTAGCCCCCTTGAGGCTGTGTTCATGCAGCCAACCCCAGTCCTCGCCCTGGAATCCGACTGAAGCCGGAGCCTCAGCTCGCAGCCCACGCCTGCCTCGGTGGGTGAGCAGACAAGCCCCTTGAGCTGGTGAGTGCTGGTCAGCACCAATCCTCTATGCAGGAATCTCTCCGCTTTTCCCTTTGCACCCCTGTTGCTGAGCTCTCCTCCATGGCTCTGTAGCTCCCCCCCCCCACCACCCACAGTCTCTGCCCATGAAGGGCCTTCCTAGTGTTTGGAAACCTTTCCTCCTTCACAGCTCCCTCCCACTGGTTCAGGTCCCATCCCTATTCCTTTGTCTCTGTTTTTTCTTTTTTCTTGTGCCCTACCCAGGTACGTGGGGAGTTTCTTGCCTTTTGGGAGGTCTGAGGTCTTCTGTCAGTGTTCAGTAGGTGTTCTGTAGGAGTTGTTCCACATGTAGATGTATTTCTGATGTACTTTTGGGGAGGAAGGTGATCTCCACGTCTTACTCTTCTGCCATCTTTAAGCCTTTAACATTTAAGAAGCACTGGTATGCAGAAGTCTATTTGTTATAACCTGGCACCATCTCCTTTTAGTTAAATGTTATATGTCTCAGATTAATCACTGATTTTTCAAATATTGCATTTATAGCAATCATTGTTTTTCGTCGAAGTCACAATTCTTGAGACAACCTGACAAAAGCTGTGGACTCACACTCAAAAAACCCCAAATAAATGTATTCATAAATATATTCATAAAGATTACACAAGTGTTTAATTTCAAGAGATTCATGAAGTCTCCAGAAGAAAATGGACCCTGAGTTTACAATTCTTTCTTATTAGGTTTTAAAAATACCTTCTGCTCTGTTCCCACCCATAAATTTTTTTTTCTCAAAAGTGCTTTATTCCTTTAACTTTCACTTACTTTTTTTTCTCATATATTCAGAGATGTCCTTAAATATATCAAATGATGGGCTTCTCTGGTGGCGCAGTGGTTGAGAGTCTGCCTGCCGATGCAGGGGACACGGGTTCGTGCCCCGGTCCGGGAAGAACCCACATGCTGCGGAGCGGCTGGGCCTGTGAGCCAGGGCAGTTGAGCCTGCATGTCCGGAGCCTGTGCTCCACAACGGGAGAGGCCACAACAGTGAGAGGCCCACATACTGCAAGAAAAAAAAAAATTCAAATGACAACATATTTCCTTTAAAATATTTGTATAGGAATTTAAGATAGAATGTTCCTCTCTCTTTTAATAGTAAGTTCTATATTTTGATTACAGATATATCTTTATGTTTTTAATATGTTTTTGTCATACATTTCTTTTTTAACTCTTGTTTTCTTCTTCCTTCTTTCCTTGTATTATATTTAAGGGGTTTAGTTTTTTTCATTTTTGATTTTGTCCCCAACTTGTTTTGAGATTGATATTGTTTAATTTTTATTTTTAGTTTAGTTAATATTATAAATGTTTGACATCTATTCTAAACATATATTTAAAAATTCAATCATTTTACTCTTGTAACTCAAATATTTAAAAATATTTAAAATCATTTAACACCAAATTCTACCCTCTCATGTTCTCCTTTTGTAGTGTTAAACCACAAAAATTAATCATTAATATGTAGTTTTTTACCCAATATTTATACAAGAGCAGCCTTACAATTTATTTTCACTAACATGGTGGGTCTTCCAGTGGTTAATTTGAATTTTCATTTCTGAAAATATCATCACCCTCATTCATTAATGCTAGTTGGAGGTACTTTCCTCTTGACTTATGGTAGTTAAGGTTGCTGATGAAAAGTCACTTTTCACAAGTAATCCATTTTGTTTTTTTCTAGTAGCTTTTGAGATTTTATTTTTGGGAGGAGTAATCTGCATTTTTACTATTATGCACCTTTATTATTATTATGCATGCTTATTATTATGTATTTTAATCCTTTGGAGATGACTCATGACTTTTCAATCATGAGAAATTATTTACTATTGGATTTTAAATATTGTTTTTTTCCCTCATTTTCAATTTATCTTTTGTTTTTATTTTCTATTTTACCAAATTCTCTTTCATAATTTACACCTCTGACACTTTTGCTTCAGTGTGTGTACTTTTCTTTGATCTATGTTCTAAAATCAAATTCTTTTTTAAGATAAAATTAGTCTAACTGCTAATATGTCTATCATAATTTCCCATTCAAATAATTTTTTTTTTATTCCAACATGCCTATTCTTTTCTCTACTGTTATGCAGTTACCTTATGATTTCTGTAACTTTATTTGTGTTATGTATATTTTAAACATTCTTATTTAGGAAACTCTATCAAATCTTTATGTTGTTTCTTATGTCTGGTAAGAAAATTACCCAAATTTTATGTCAGCTGACTTCATCTCTTGAAGTTTTCTTTCCTTAGTTAATTTTTAATTTGTTTTTCTTGACTCAACTTCAAACAGCTTGTTTTGATGGAATACCAATCTGTGTTGTGTTGTGTAGACATGTATGGGATATCTAGTCTTGATGTCATTTTAAGATTGATGCCTTTGGTTGAAATTACTAAACTAAGCATTTAGTAAGATTTTGGGTCCAGCATATATATTTACTGAAGTCTGCTCTGTATTTACTTTTTGAAGAATAAAAGACTTCCCAGCCTACCTCTGAGCCTATGATCAATAAGAAGATTATTTGCAGTTTCCCAAGAATTGTGGGTGGAGCATTTATAATCCCTGTTTCACAGATGTGACAGTGATTTGCGGATCTACTTTATACAATTAGATCAGTTTCAAACTCAGTTTTAGCTTTCCCTTTTGGCAGGATTCTACGAATTTTCTCCTGTCATCACAATGTAATTAAAACCTCAACTCCACAATCAGTGTCTTTTTGTCTTTTGATATTTTGTGAGTTGCTCAGCTTCAGTTTGTGATCATTTAATATGATTTTTGGCAGCTGGGATGTTCTTATTTATTTTTTCTCCTTCTATATTATGTGGTATTAGAAAATATCTAGCATTTTATGTGTTTTTAATAAGAGAAACCTTTCTTCCAATTCAGTTATTTTTGCAATAGGAACCATAAGTCCTCATTATCATTAGTTTGCATAATACATAACTTGAAATGTAAAGTTATTTTCCCCAACATATCTATAAATATGGGAAACTTGGCATTTTCCAAAGTTTTATAATTAATTTAAATCTTGACTGATGAGCATATTAAGAGCTGCTATTTCTAAAAAAAAAAAAAAAAAATCCTTGGGTGTTATAACTAAAAATTGCCTAACAATGTATGAAAAATCATTTTCAAAGATTATTTAATACATTTCAAATTTAGTGTGTTTTACACTGTTTGTATGAAAGTGATCATTTTGTTCAAATCTGTTACAAAATATATCTTGTGTGGTAAGTGTGATCAGGAAAACTGAAGAATTAAAGTGTTGCAAGAAGCTCCTTTTTAAAAATGTAACCCTGTTGCTTGTCAGATCTTCATTCTTAATACTACGTTTTACTTTTGTGTTTAAAATGGAAAGGGAATGTTAAAATACTATTAAAATTGATATTCCTAACTTTTATTTGTAATGCTTTTAGTTATAGACTCATGCAATTTCTAAATTGGAATATACAAAGTCTTCCCAATTTTGAATCATAAATCTGCAGGTCAAGGGCTTCCCTCGTGGTGCAGTTGTTGAGAGTCCGCCTGCTCATGCAGGGGACATGGGTTCGTGCCCTGGTCCGGGAAGATCCCACATGCTGCAGAGCGGCTGGGCCCGTGAGCCATGGCCACTGAGCCTGCATGTCTGGAGCCTGTGCTCCACAACGGGAGAGGCCACAACAGTGAGAGGCCTGCATATCGCAAAAAAAAAAAAAAATCTGCAGGTCATGAAAATAAGTTTTATGCATTTTAAATAATATTGAAAGGAAATTTTTGCCAGCAAATTTTATTGTGATATACATATTAAATATATTTATATATGCATTGAAACATACCAATAATTTGTATCTTATTAAAAATTATTGAGAAATTTTAGTACTATCTCAAGGAATCTATAAATTATATAATGTTCCATGATAAGTTTGGAGGCTTAACTTTTCCAAGTCGACATGAAATACTTTTAATATAGTGTCTCCATCTACACATTAAACCATGCTGATTTTATTGTAAATGTAAGTTATTAGATTCGTGTTGATTTGAAACTTTTAAATATTTGATGTAAAGCTTGACAACAATTTCAAGTTGCAATCTATGACAACAAACAGTTGTCACGAATCCATGTCAATAAACAGCTGAGAAATTTAAAGTTACAATTCACGAAAATGAAAAGTTTTAATTAAAAAAATTGTGAAAAATTTTCTATATCTATCCTTTACCATTTGTATTCTGTGTGTAACAACATTTCCAGAAGAAAAAAGAGAGGTTTAATTATGTGCAGAATTTTATCTTAATTGCTTCAACTTGAAGGAGTAGAGTAAGAGGAAACATGTATGTTAATATGGTAAAGAAATATGTATGTCATAAATAACTTCACTAATGCAATAATTCATTATTTGATTTATTGATATATGATTGAATCAATTTTCAATTTTCTTTTCAAAGGGCATTTATTATTGCTTATAAAATAGGATAATTATTCATTTGCATAGCATATTTTATTTAATTTTGTTTAACTGAAAGTTAGAAATTAATTAGAAAAACAAAGATGAAAGTCCATTAACAATAGACTTTCGAAATTGTGCCAAAAAATGAGTCGCTAGAAATAACAAATGGTATATTTGAATTCAAAATTGCCTGTCCTATTGCTACCGTGGGGCATGGATCCTTCAGAACCCCTCTATCTCACATCATGATATCAACTACAACATGTGTATTCTCTGGGTACATGTACTTTTCTGAGCAGCAGGATTCATAGTCTCATCAGATTTTCTAAAAGACCTAGAAATAGAAGAAAATTTTCTAAACCCACTTGCAGGGGTGGACTAGATCCATTAAGTGTAACATTCTCTGTGATTATGTAACCTAATGAACTTTAAGAGTATTTTATTTTACAGGGTTAGAAGAATACAGGACTATACTTCTCTTTTAGGTTTAAGGTTGAGGGGAGGTGGAATTGAGATGTTTTTGATTGAGAAGAACATTTTAAGAGATATGAATTTATATATTTTAAAAAGCATATGCTTTTAAATGTACACATTTCAGAATACTGTTCCCCATAACCACCTCTTCAGTTTGTCATGAATTATTTGATCTCATGCTATTACCTTTTTCTTTGGCATATGTCAGTATAGAATGTCAGACAAATTTGGGAAAGGGAGTTGTGAATTGAGAGAACATCTAATCTAATTTTCTTAAGTTACATTTCAGAATTGAAGCCTAATTTAAATTCCCAATGACAAAACAAAACAAACAAAACAAAACAAAAAGCTAGAGATAAGATAGAAGTCAAAATGAACATAAAAATAAAAGCCACTCTTCTACTTTCAGGTTTGTCTTTTCCTCTCACTGTCTTACATTGCCTAGAAAAATAATAGAAATCACCCCAGGAAAACATTCACAGGTTAACCGAACTGTTAGTTAATATTTGCTTTACCATTACCAATTGTTCCCATAGTTAGGGATAAAACAGGAACCCAGTTGCTAATATACGTAGAGTAGCATTGAAACAAAACTGGCCTCAGGCAAAATCACAAGCTGGGATCAGTCCTTGGAGGACTATTAATTAATAAATTAATTATTTTGCCAAGGGTGTTTTTCCACTGTTCATTATCTTCTACCAACAATCGTGTTAGACTCCTTGAATTGCTGTTTTACCCCTTGGGTAGAGTATTCCAGTAATTTAAGCCTATAGTCATTCCACAACATAAAAATATGAAAACCACTGTATACTACTGTAAGGACTGCAAAATGAGGAGGTAAGAAAGAGCAAGGCTAAAGCAGAAAGGATTTGACATATGCAGCTTTCTGGCTATTACTGATAATGATTCTGCATCTATTAAAAAGAAAAGAGGATTGGAAAGATGCAAGGAAGCTTACAGGATAAAAAGAAGTCCTGAAGATTCAACCCCAGAAAATGGGCACAACCCAAGGAAGAGAGACCGTGGAGAATACAGTCACTCACACCATGGGCCTTGCCTGGTCAAGACATCTCTTTTGGACCTCAGTAACAGTGGCTTTGCCACAAAAGACTTCACAGCCTTCACTGGATGCTTTCCACTGCTACTCGTAGAAAATGTGACAGCCTCGAATAACTTCCAGTTGATATGAATCTTCGAGTCACTCCTTCTTGTTACAAATCCTTGGAAGAGTCCATTTGGTCAATCTTGGTTCACATATATATGTCTCAGCTGACATCATGCCAGGTGATGTAATTACTTTGTGGTTACATTTAGCTTCTAAAAGATGACACCAAAATTCACAAAATGGAGGCATCTCACAAATAGGACTGGGGTTATGTCATAGAGAACTGCTTATTGGAGGAATAAATCTAAAATTAGGCTTAAATTTTTAATAATGGAAGCCTTCATTTTGCAAGATTCACACATGTTTGAATTTCAGTTACCAAGGCTTATCTCATTAACAATAGTTCCTCAACAAGCAGTTCACATTTTAATTTTTACTGTTAAATTAATTAAACTAGGAGGCCATTAGACTGAGGGGGCTGTAATATGGGGACAGTCTACAAAAGCCAACTAATATCTAAGCTTGTAAATGCCTCAAAGTTTTGAAATCAAGATGCTAAGGACAACAAATAACAAACAGCCAAGTAGGCTTTAAGCTAGAACCAATCAAATAACTTCCTTTCTTTGCTTCTGCAACTTCTCTATATGTCTTTCCCTTGGCTTTTGTTGGCACATCACTCCTAACCATTTCCTGGTTTGGCACTGCCCAACTGGATTCAATTTTTGCTCAAATCAACTATTAAAAATTTTAATGTGCCTCAGTTTATCTTTTAACAATTCATTAACTGTGAGTAAGTACATAAAGAACAAACTTTCCTGCTAGTTCTACATTCCACAAATCATTATGTAAATAAGATGAGCATCAGGATCAGTTACCAATAATGTATTTATTTTTCAAATTCTGTAGGTAGTTGGTCACTCTGCATCTGTTAATAAGTTCATGCACAGACAGCAAAGCATGAAATTGTGTTGATTCCTTGTCTCCTAGTGATAAACTCATTGTGTTACCATGATTACAGCATACATTTTAAAAATGACTGCAGAGCTCTTTGAGAAAATTATGTATATAAATGCTAGATAACAACATGTATATCTAATTTGTTCCTGCATTATAGGATATCTAAGGCTGCAGCAATTTTGAAACCTCCTGAATATCAAGTAGATATTCATTCTTCTTTTGCATCACTTTTCTTTTCTCTCCGTATGATACTGTCAACTGCAGACATTGAATTGAATCATAAATTCAACAAATATTGAATGTCTATTAGAATTCAGACATTTTGCTAGGCACTAGAATTCAGAAAAAATCTATCACTATTTAACCAATTCTACAATTTTAATTCTATTTCTCCAATTCTTGACATTTATACACAGTATTTAACTAAAATAATGTTATGTGTTTTTCTATTGAATCCTTTATATCCACACACTAGCATTTTCTCTACAACCTGACTTTCTAAAAATTCCCACTCTTAGCAATTGTACTCCACAGATAAACCAATATGCTGATGTTACCACCAATTAATTGCATTTTATTTTCTCTTTTGTGTTTAGTAAAAATAGTTTATAATAATTTACTATTTTATTTTACTTCATTTCATTTCATTTCATTTTTTGGCTGTACCACATGACTTGTGGGATCTTAGTTACCGCACCAGGGATCAAACCCAAGGCCACCAGCAATGAAAATGCTAAGTCCTAACCACTGGACCACCAGGGAATTCCCTCATTTACTCCATTTTATATTTACTAAACTATTACTAGGTATCAAGCTTACTCTGTTATACTTTTAATCCTTTTACACTCATTTTATTTTTCATTAATCTGTGAATAGGAAACTTCTCGGCTAAAAATTCTTTGAAACATTTTCTCATCTGCAAAATTCTGATTGTTTATAACTCATTTCCTTGTCTAGAACTTTAAACTATTATTTGCTCCACACTTTTAATCAGGAATACTCAAGATCAGACACAATTCACTTACCTTAGAAAAGTATGAAGTAATAATAATAGGTTCCCTCAATGTGAGAGGAGAGTCTAGCAGCCTAAGCTGTACTCCAACATTTGAGCATTTGGATTTTGATATTTCCTGGAAAGTATATGTCTTAGGAAAATATGTTTTAAATCTAAGTGTATCCAATATCCCCCTAAAAAATACTAAAAACATCCAAGTTATTTTTAAATTATACAGAATAATAAAAATATATATTATATATGTCATTAAAACATTGCTAAGGTGAATAGAATAAACATACAATATAAATGAATAGATATAAGATACTGATTTTCTGATATGAAGATTTACAAAATGGAGGTGACTAAGGTAGTTCAAGTCACGTTATATCTTGTTTGGACTATTGTGATTGTTTCCTTCCTGTTTTCCTTACATCTAGCTCTCTTCACCACACTTGGAAAACTTCCACATTCTTGTTATGGCCTGCAAGATTTTGCATATTTTGGTCTATAACTTTCTCTTCAAATTAACCTTATTCTACTTTTCCATTACCCAGTGTACTCCAGAAACTCCAGTAATACTCAGTTCTTGAAATTCAAATCTGGGCCTTTGGAGTTGCTTCTTTCCTCAACTCGGAATTGTATCTACCCTCACTCCCATGTTTATTTGCTCAAAACATAGGGCATTTCAATTTAGGTAAGTTAAAATTACTTTTTGCACCTAACATTGCAGTATATATAACTTTCTTCATTGAAAAGTCAACATACCAGCCTTTATTATTATAAGGGTAAAAATGACTATCATAAATATGATAATCTGGATTGTTTGTTAAAAGTGTTGTTCTATTTTGCAGTCATTAGGTTCAAAGTTTTAACAGCTTTAATGTCCTTAATATTTTTTGGTGAAGTTATTAAGAGACCATGTTAAATTACTATCATGACTAATAGAGATATTCTGACAGAGGTAAAAATGCTATTCTTTAAATAGCAAATACACATATGTCTTGAATTATGTGTGTAAATATACCACTCATACATTCTGGATGAGAGAACTATGACTCAAAAAAGAAAGAAAATAGAATTTTGAAAGAAGATTTAAATAATAAGAAGAAAGACTATGGATGTATTTGTATAAGTTTTATACATAAGATCTTTGCAAAAGAATCTTTTTATCAGCTATTTTTGTTACAATTTCTTTGTATCTAATCTACATACACTTTACATGAATATAAATCAAGGTCAACCTAATATTATTAAAATAATATATACTTTTATTTTCAAATGTTTTAATTTTAGAATATTTCAGTCAAAAATTATCACAGGAACTCATACATAATCTCTAACACATCATTTTTACATATATTTTCTATCACATAAATTTTTATTCCTTCGTTTATTAAAAAAATTGTCAGCTTAAAGTCAATAATGATTTAAGCTTAAATATTAGCAATTGCCAAACTGAAATCTAGTGTATACATTTGGACAGTTTAGAAAAAATATTTAGTTTATACAGAGGAAAAAAATATTGTAATGACTGCTAACCTTGCAATAGTAGGAGCAAAATACTTTGTAAACTGTTAAAAAAGTTAAAAAGGAAAGCAACATATATTGAAAAGATCAACTTACTTTTTGCCCGAGTCTCCATTTCATATTATTTAAAAATATATGCAACACCTACTTTACTCAGCCTCTAGGCATTTAAATGCAAGAAATAGATATGGCATATGAGAATGAAGGAGAAAGAGGAAAGAGTCTATTTGTGTCTACAACATAAGAAAATGGATAGGAATAAAGTTGGAACGGTTGCCTTTAGAGAAGTATTTTTGACTTTTTATAGGTAGATTTCCAAAAGCTCAGCTTAGGGGGCAAGGAAGAACACTTCTGATTTTATCCAACTGGAAAGAGGTCATTTGGGGTTACTGAGAAAGTCACAAAGCATAAGCAGAAATTGCTAGTTGCTAACAGAAGCTAATTCTCTTAACTGTATGTTGGCAAACTTGACCTATTTATCGTTATGATATTAAAATATAAATACTGAGGATATTAAGTCACAGAGATCTTAAATGGCTAGCTCAGTTTAAGCTGTGCTTAAGAATGGAGTTATTTTACAGCTGGAACTAGGATAGCTCTATATTTATTTCTGAATATGCCTGGATAACTGGTACTTACCCCTGGAAGAGATAAGGATGAGATGACCTAGCTAGTGATTTATAATGAACACATTGTTAAAAGTTTGAAACTCCCCTGCAATTTAGATGGATGGTTTGCACCTGGTTCAACCACTTACAAAGCAGGGCTTTATAGCTTCTTGACCAATGAGGTATAATATGTACCTCAAACTCATGCCTGAGCTCCCTGAAACTGAAATATGTTGCATGTTTCTTGAGGTTTAGAATCCAACATGTGTTCCTTGTGACTAAGTACACTAGCTTCTGTACCCACAAATATTCAGGCATCTCCATGACTTCATTTTCTTTCTCTTCTTGTTGAGACAGGCTGGGACCTGGGACCCTTTGCTGTAGTGCTGCAGTGCTTGCACCTGGACAAATGTCTTCTCTAGCAACAAGATACAAAGAAACTATATGGGACTAAAAATAACTGCATACATGTGGCAGTTAGAGCAAATTCTGGACAAAAAATACAAAGAAACCAAACACTCAACTGCCACTTTTGAAGAGCCTGGAGCAAAAGCAGGGGATAGGGAGCAAAAGCAAGGTACTGAACATGCCCCCTGCACACAGCACCACCTAAGGGGTGGGCAAATCACCTAAGCCACCCCTCCAGACTGAGCCCTGGACACACCCCTATGCTCACCCCATATGAGGAACAAGCTTGTCTCCCACTCAGGGAGCAAGTGAGCAAGGGAACCTATTACTTGTTCTCACTCCCTCTGCTGCAGCAGGGGGCCACAATAAAGCCTTGCCTGAATTTCTTGTCTGGACTCTAGTCAATTTCTATTGATTGGGGAAGGCCAAAAACCCTGGTCGGTATCATTGTGTCTTATCATTTACATTTATTAGAGCTTTATATGAGCATAAACCTCTGAATCCTTGTGACTCCTTTCAATTATCTGATACTGCATAATCAGTGAAATAGTGAATCATGAGAAGAAACAGAAGTGTAATGCAGTCCTCCTTATTTAATATTCATAGTTTATCAATTTTTCTTAGGAAAATTAACTAAATTTTAAAATTTAAACATTAGCTTATTTTTAAAACACATAGATAGGAAATTTTATGAGTGATTAATTCATGACATGAAATGTGTTTTTTTTTTACAAGTGTAACAATGATAATGTAACTAAACTAAGTAAATCACTGAATTATATTCTGAAGATATGTATAAATAAATAATACATGTTAAAACACATTTCCATCTCTCAAAGTGTACACATAATTGAATAAATTCAACAGGAGTTTTTGTTGTTTTTCAGAAAATAGACTATTCATTTGGATCCTATATATAAAATGGAAAAAAAAAAGTGTTGTCTATCAAAACTTCAGAGTAAAAAGTATTTCTGAAATATTTATCTCTATAGCACTACTCATTTACAAAGCAATTATGCTACTTTTAATGGATTGATAATGGAACAGAACTTGGAATTATTAATCTTTTTGGAAACTATTTTTTGACATAAAAATTAAGACATTGCCTTGAATGACTGAAAATGATTACAGATACAGAGAACAGTTATTAGCCAACCAAATCTTAATTATCATAAAATTAAATTTCCAAATATTTGAGTTAGATTTCTATATCTACAGAGCCGACTATCTTTTACCAATTATTTAGACATTTGATGATTAATTAAAATATTTTTTCTGAAACTTTCCTATAAGACATTGGAGTGAGTTATCCATGATTCTTCAATAAAGTTATAGAGATAAATTATATGACATGGGATGTATTAGTAGCAAAAACTAAGTAACTATAATAATCCACAATACTTCTGATGCTATAAAAATATCTATGGAATAATAAATACTTGAAAAAATAAATAAAGAATGAATAAAAATTTCAGGAAATGAAGAGCTTTATAATTTGTCAGCGCATATAAAGCTTTAGTTTAGCAATCAGTTTTAAAAGCAGTTTTAAGATAATGCAATGTTTTAAAGTTTTGAAAGCAGTGTTATGATAAAAATATGAAAAGATTGCCAATCAAAACTGAGCATCAAGTCACTAACATATAAATCCATAAACAAATGCACTTTTAAGAAAATGAAACCATCAGAATCTTTTTCTTTTTCCAGCTCTGTACTGCTCTCTGAAAAAGGGTACCAAAGTTCTCTAAAGAAAGTGGCATGTAGAATACCCCCTTATTTTGAATATTAGATAATAGTTCAATTTCTCTATTCAACTAATTTAATTTGCTATTCCTCGTGCCTGTGTGTCTTTTTTCCTGTAATAACTATCATCACTTATCCACTTAATGTAAAATTCTACCTTGAGGCCAGGTCTAACTCAATGTAACTGAAAATAATTCTCAGTCTATTGGAAATTTCAGCCCAGACAACAATTGCATCCTATGAAGAAGAATGCAATTCCCTCAGGCTGAAGCCCTGAGAAGCCTGAGGCTTAAATACAATGAAGGATATTTTTTCCCCTGTTTGTATTTTTTCTTGCTAAAATATCATGCTTGTTAAAACCATCTAAATGTGTAGATCGATAAACAGGAAGGAAGGCTTTCAGCCTGATATGTCACAGAGGTAGACAGCATCACCTGTAGTCACAGTTCCCTATTTTGGCAGATTTGGTTTCAGAGACATCAAAACTCACTCAAACAAGAACAAAGGAATTTGAGGATTACTGGAAAAATAAGACTTCAGAAAAGTACATATGTATATGAAAAAATTTCTGCCTGTTCCTTGCAGAATTATAGGATTAATTATTCACTTTCATGAATTTGAAGTCTATATACAAGGAGAAAGAAAAACTTCACCTGTCGCTTATCACAAAGTCAATGAGATATTATTAACAATGACAACTAGTGGTGAAAGAGCTTTGCCACAAAAGCTCTATTAAAAATGTAATCTAAATTAATCTGACCCTATCTTGGTTTAACATGCATGACCTATTTTATCTTATGCTTCAATGGAGACCTGCATATATTCAAATTTTTAGTGTAGGCCACCTGTGTTTCTCAAAGGGTTATCTGTGGATTGTATGTGTCACAATAATGTAGGGTGCCTGTTTAAAATGCACAATTTAATCCTTCATGGTAAAGACAAGAAGTATCCATGGTTTAAGAGATCTGCAGGTAATTCAAAGATGTGTGAATGTTTGAGAACACAGGAATAGGAGAATGACAGAGGAACAAACTCTATGCGCAGAGTAATACGCTATATACAGAAGACCTAATGTAAGTTCTTACTTTCATTTTGAAGTATCACATGGCTCATTTGTGTATGCATGTGTGTATTTCTGTTGTCACCCATAATCAAGGAAAATAAAGATCAAGATTATTGTCATTCCATTCTTTGAGGAGTTCACATTCTTATAGGAGAGGTAAAAGGCTAAATTATAAGATTTACATAAACAGTAGGTAAACAAAGGAAGGAGTGACAATATCTGGGTGTAACATGAGAAAGAGTCACCAGGAATACTACATTTGAACTCATTTTTGATGACTGATCAGCAGTTTGTCAGATGATGACATATGTCAGGAAGAAAACAACAGGTAGAAGAAAGAGCATAAACCTGTCAGCAAGCATGGCACATCAACTGAATAATACATTTCGAAAATGAACAGAATGTGGTCTGTAGGAGAAACAGAGTAAAATAGAGGGATGAGTCTGCACACTGCAATAGGGTTCCATCTTTCTGAACTACTCTCTGTTCGCCAAACTTGTGGTGAATTTTGTTAAAATGGAAAGAAATCCTTTTATTTGTAAAAATAGATTAAGATAGGGAGATAGGAAGATAGATGATTGATAGATAGATAGATAGATGATAGATAGATCTATCAATCAATGATGGGAGTCAGAATCACAAATACATAAGTTTGTCCTCAATAAATGCCTTTGAAAAATTACTATTCTTTATATTGGGAGTTTACTGGGTCTAAGGTTTACCAAAAATTAATAATGGATGTCCATAAATTACTTATTTTTATTAATTCAGATAATCTTTATTTTTAAAAAACAGCATTTTTGATCTATAATTGATGTACAAAAACTGGACATATTTAATGTATACAATTTGATGAGTATGAAGATACGCCTACCCTAGTGAAACCATCACCACAATCAAGTTAATAAATATATCCATCACCTTCAAAAGTTTTCTCCTGCCCCTTTGATTTTGTGTGTGTGTGTGTGTGTGTGTGGTAAGAATACATGAAATCTAGCCTCTTAACAAATTTCTAAGTGTACAATACTGAAATGTTAACTATGTGCACATTGTTCCATGGAAGATCTCTATAACTTATTCATCTTGCATAACTGAAACTGAAACCCATTGAACAACCACACCCCATTTCCCACTTCTCCCAGCTCCTGGTAACCACCATTTTACTGTCTTTCTATGATTTTTCCTCTTTGAGTTCTCTCATACAAATAGAATCATGCAGTATTTGCCCTTCTGTGATGGCTTAATTGACTTAGCATAATGACCTCCATGTTCATCCATGTTGTTGCATATGACAGAGTTTTCTTCTTTTTTTAAGGCTGAATAATATTCCATTGTATTTATATAACAAATTTTCTTTATCCAGTGATATTTTGGTGGATATTTAGTTGCTTGCATGTCTTGGCTATTGTGAATAATGCTGCTATGCATATGAGTGTGCAAATAGGTCTTCAAAATCCTGATTTCAATTCTTTTGGATTTACCCCCAGGCATAGGATTGCTGGATAATATGATAGTTCTTCTTTTAATTTTTTGAGGAACCTACATACTTTTTTCCATAGCGGCTGCACTATTTTTATTCCCACCAATAGTGTACAAGGATTTTGATTTCTCCACATTCAGGTTAACACTTCTTATCTTGTTTTTTTTGAGAATGGCCATCCTAATGGGCATGAGATGCTATCTCATCATGGTTTTGACTTGCATTTCCCTGATGATGAGTGATGTTGAGAACATTTTTATTTACTTCTGGCAAGTTTATATGTCTTCTTTGGAGAAATGCCTATTCAACTCCTTTGCTCCTTTTAAAATAGGATTATTTGCAGGGTTTTTTTGCTATTGAGTTGTAGCAGTTCAATGTATACTTTGGATATTAATTACTCATCAGAGATATGGTTTGCAACTACTTTCTTCCATTCTGTAGGTTGTCTTTTCATTCTTCTGATTTTTCCTTTGCTGTGCAGAAGCTTTTTAGTTTGATATAGTTTCATTTGTCTGTCTTTGCTTTTGTTGTCTGCACTTTTGGTGTCATACCTAAGAAATCATTGCTAAGGCCAATGCCAAGAAGCTCTTCCCCTATATTTTGTTTTGGAAGTTTCAAGAAATACATTGTCCAATTTCTTTTATTTTAAACTAAATGGTTTATTTCATTTTAAGTTAAATGGGTCATTTTAAACTAAATGTATTTTCAATAATAATAATGCCCTTTTACCTAAAGCTGACATTAAAGAGCTGACATGTATTACTAAAATAAGACAAAGAAAACTAATGTATTAAGATAGTAATCTATTCAACTAGTACTTAACGAATATTCTGAGTAATCTTCCTTGGGGCAGATAATCAAGAAAACTGAAAGAGAAAGTAAGTTCAGTACAATTCTAGGAGAATCGCTAACTCTGTCATAGGAAGTTTGTTAAAGGAATGCAAGGAAGTTTCAATAGATGGAAACCATTAATATAATCCATCATAGACACACAAAAAAATTAAATAAAAAAAGTCTGGATTATCTCCTTAGATGCCAAAAAGGAAGTTTATTATAAGAACAAGTATATGTGATGAAACATTTAAAAACAAGATAGGTATATTTTAACATGATGATTATTTAGATGATAGATAAGTAGATAGATACATAGATGGATGGTTAGTTAGATAGATAGATAAATAGATAGTGAAAACTGATAAACACATAAATAAATACCTACACCCAAAATTGAGCATCATACTTAACTTGATAAAATCAGGAGCAAATCCAGGCTGCCAATAATCTCACAGTTAGCTTGCTAGTATGGCACACTAGATAAAATAATTAGACAAGAGTAATAAACTATATGTATAAGAATTAGAAAAATAGTGGTAAAACTACCCCTGTTTTTATATGATATGTCTGTGTATCTGAAAATTCTAAAGGAGCCAAGTGAAAAATAATTTCACAAAATCAAATAACTCACTAAATATAAATATATATAACTAAAATGTATAAACAGCTATATATTGATTTATATGCATATAGTAGCTATGGAAATGTAGCATACACAAAGGTGACATATAAATAATGTGGAAAAATATCCTTTTAAAATTGGTATTGAGATAATTTGATATCCATATATAGTTTAAAAATAAAACTGGATCTGTATTGTATAAACAAAAAAAAATTCAATTCTTATGGGTGAAATAAGATTAGCAAAAGATTAATAATTATTGAAGTTGAGTTGTGGATACATGAGGATTCAGTACACTTTTCACCTTAATTTTGTGTAGTATATTTAACTTTACTATGTAAAAATACTATTAAAAATTAAAAATAGATAACGTGTTGCTTGACCTAAAATTTAAGACTGTCTAAATAATATGTAAAAATTTAAATATACCTTAAATTTGTTAAAAGTGTCTGAATATCTTTGAAAAATATAAATAAAATATAGTTTATTGCAAACTATCTTCCTTTATTTAACATACACACAAAAAACTATATAAACATAAAAGACTTGAAATACTGTGGCAGGCAGGACTACCCACCTAGCATACAACATCAGCTGAATCAATTCTGGGCTGGCAGATATTGTGAAAAAATTGTCATCATATCCAAAAAAAATTGTCATCATATCCAAATCAATTTCAGTAAAATTGATGAGGAAATTCACAAGTATGTTTTCAGCTGTTGTAAATTTTATTAGAAAAGACAAGTATTCACTTCATGCATCCTCTTTTTTTTTCTTACTATTCTAGATATCTAATCTTTCCCTTTTTATAACTCTTATGGTGAGTTCTAGATACTCAAAACAAAAACAACTCTTAAAAGTAGTAATACATAATTTCTGGTATTTATACTTAATGTATATCCTTTTATGACTCAATTCATCTCAATAAATGTTCATTGAGTTCCAGGCACTGATTTTGGCACTGAGAAGGCAATGAACTAAGGAAAACTCCTTCTCATACAAAGCTTATGGCCAAGGGAAGAACTCTGGATGATACATAAATCAGCCATTGATAAGTGCTATGAAGGAAAGCAAAGTAGGATAAGGAAGTACAGAATGGGGAGGGCACTATGTTATATGTGAGGTTAGGATGGCCTCTCTTATAAGGTGACAGTGATGTAAACTTGAAGAAATTGAAGGAGTAAACCAGGCCCTTATCAGGGGTAAAAGATTTCCATGCAGAGAAAACAGTAAAGTCTCAGAGATGGAAGCCATCCTGACATGGCTTATCAATCAAAATGAGACCAGTGTGACTGCAGCAGATAAAGTAAGGTGGGCAGTGGGCAGCAGAGATTAGGTGGTTATCCAGGGCTTATGTAACGTAGAACATAGCAGGTAACTGCTTTGCTTTTAAACAGTGATGAGTTTGAGTCCAAAAGTGATATGATGTAACTTACATTTTTAAATAATCTTTCTATAGTGTGAAGGATAATGACTGAACCTCAGGTAAGTTCCTGATGCTCCAAGAAATTATAACAAATTTCTCTTAACCATTTATTCTCCTATTCTCCTTGAAAACTCATAAACCCTCCTCTTTCCTCCACCCTCCAAGTCCTTTGTCATCCTCATTATTCACACTAGTAATGCCACTCACCATCACATTTAAACCTTGAGATCTTCTGAGGAGATTGGACACACATCTACCACCTCTCATTTACGTGCATCTGTGATCATAAATTTGCCTTCTTTTCTGTTAATCTGTATTAATAGTCCAAATTAAGAAACTTTCCACCAGTATACAAATGATGCCTTCAATTTGGTATACTCAATAATTTTGCTTCAGAAATTCCTCCCTCTGTCTTTGATATCATTTTCTTCTCTCTCTATTGTATCATTCTCATCATCATGCCAATATGAGATCATTTTCCTCCTCCTTAAAAATAGATCAGTCTTGATTCCACTTGTCTTTGAGATCAGCACTTTAAATCTCTGTTTTCCTTCACTGTAAAACTAAAAGAAAGAGTGGTTTCACTGGCTATTTTCTTCCAATTCACCTTTGAACTTATTCCAAACAACTTATTTCATCAACTAATAAATGATGGTGGCTTGGTGCAGCAGTGCAGGTAATGAATGTTGCCAGATTCTTTATATAGTTCAAAGGTAAAGTTGATTGGGTGTGAAGGATGTGAAGAGTCAAGAATGCTGGATGCTTCTAAAACCCTGCCACACTCAGCCCTTACCTCCTCAGTGCTTACTAAGGTTTCCCACTCCCAGGATCTGCATCTTTTTGTCTGAAGGATTTCTCTGAAGGGCAATTATAGAGCCCTGAGAGCAGCCGTCATCCAAATACTTTATTAGAGACTGTATGCACATACCCCCAATTCTCTCCTTTATAAGTGTGGTAATTTTCAAACGTATGTTTTATTCCATTTCCCAAGATTTCCTTGCAGAGGTAGCTCCAGCTGTCCAAAGCTGGCATTCAAGCTCACATTGCCTTCCTTTACCTTGTCTTAATTCCTCAATCTTTGCTGTGATTAGTGTACCTTCCAAATAAATTCTTGCACTCAAGTCCTTGTCTCAGGATCTGTTTCTAAGAAAGCTTACACAAAGTTGTATGGTATTCTTAGGTTTTAAGAACTAGAGGGAGTAAGTGAAAAATAGAATATTCTCACAATTGAGTTTACTGCCATGAACAGAATTAAAACAAAATGTTACACAAAAATTCATCCATGTGCTGGCAGCTGAAGGGCATCTATTGTAAGAATACTTTCTACATTTTGAACATTACAGTTTACATCAAAAGGGGATGGGTATTGGACCCTGAGGGAGTCTCCATGTAAGGTCCCTTGGGGTGCAGGATCACTTGAATTCCTGTGATAGGTAAGACAGCAATATGTCCAATATTTTCAGGGTAGAAGCAGTCATTGAACTTGTAACACAGAGCTGCAGCCAAAGCAAGATATGTGAAGCACTGTGAGATTCAATAATGTTGGAAGAAGGCTAGGAAAAATCTTGCCAAAGTTTAAAATGGTGTGCTTATCATGAAAGCGTAGACTGACAGTGTTGACAGCTCCAGATCTTGTATGGGAAATCTATTTACTTCAAACTCAGATGTCATTGCCTACACAGCCACTTCTCTGCTGCTATAAACTCTCACTTTCTGTTAGACATCTAGACTGGCAGGTGAAAAAAAAATGAGACTTAGATTTTTCAATAAAAGAATGCAAGTTCAAAGCATTGCACTGGTAGCTTTGTTTCTGAAAAATTTTCTGCTGCTAAATTTGGGTACAGAATTGAGCTAATAATAAAGTTGGTGAGGAGAACACTTGGGAAGGTATTTCTATAGGTATCAAGACACATACACACACATGCATATACACACACATATACACATACATTCTAAATGATCTGTGTTACCAGTTAACAAATTCATTTTCTTATATGGGGAACATCAGGTATTAATTCTTCATCTTTGGTATTTAGTGATGATCTATGTTCCTCTATGGCAACTTCAGTTTAGTTTTAATATAAAGACATTTGTATAATAATCTAAATGAGGAGGATACATAACAGCAAACAATAAATAAATATAACAGATTTCTTCTTGGCAATTTCACTAAATTGAGAATGTGAATGAAAACAGGCTTGATACTTGAGATTACATCTGAGCAGAAAACATAAGTTATTTCAATAAAAAGGTGAAAGGAAAGAACCATTTTAAGCTCATCTTGTGCATAACCTCTAGATAAACAGAGCATCTTATTTTTCCAAAGTTATAATGTGTTCACCTTTCAAAATGAAATTATGTGCTAAAAATAAGAAAATGATGCAGAAAGGAAGTTATACATCTATAAATCAATAAATATTTTAAAAGATGATTTTTGAGTTAACTTGTCCCCTTGAAAACTGTTAATTTACAAATTGAATTAAGAATAAAGGAAGTTTGGAAGGATCTCAGCACATGTAATATTAGAAAAACAATTAAAATTTTAACACTTAAACAATGAAAGTTTTACCTGGAAATTCAGAAATACATTAATTATAACTAGTTGGATAAAAACAGTATTTATAATAAATATAAAACCTACTTAACTAATTTTTTCAAAGTAGTATTTTAAATATGTAGGAAAAATAGCAAAAGAGCCAAAATGATTTATTATTCTGCAAGAGACATCAAAATGACTACTGCTTCTTTTTCTTCCTTTCCTTCCTTCCTTCCTTCTTTTTTTCTCTTTTTTTCAACTCTAAAATATGAACAGCTCTAAAAAGTAAGTGATTTCAAGAGTGAGCACCAGTGATCTGTATTTGTTTTGAGTGTGTTCACTGACACTAATCAATACCCCATGTGACTTCCTTATAGTGAAATGTCAATACTAGACCTTGTTTAAAAACAGATAGAAAAGCTGAGCTGTTTCATAAGAACTTCAGTTCATTCTGGGGAAATCTTCTTAGTTATGTCATATTTTCAGATACATAGGTATAATTTAATATAGGATAGAAATGATAGGCTAGCTGATTGACAGATATATGGATGGAGACACTTCCCAGTGTATCCACAGTACTCAGCATAAGCTCTTGCACTCCTGTGTATACCCAATGCATCCAATAGTTTAAATGAATGAATGAATATGAAAATAAATCCATTCTTCATTAAACGTTGTGCACCAAACAACTTACTCAATATTCCATCTAGTTTTGCAACACCAGCAGCCTGCTTTTTGAAAAAGCTGAGGGCATTTGGAGACCATCTCTCTTTCATTTTATTTCATAATTAATTTGTTCGTCTGTTTATACATTTGATCATGGCTAATATATTTGATCCCACAGTGAATTGCATGAATAAAATTACCTGAGGCCTAATTAAGTAGTATGGTTATCAGGACCACTTTAAATCTAGGGTTATGTTAGGCCACCAAATCCTGTCATCCAAGATACTGCTGGAGACATGTTGTCCTCAGCACTACATTATCAATCAACAAATGCGTTGACCAAAAGCCTGGCCAAACCATTATGCACAGGATGAGTTGCCCTCAGTTTGTTTCACACACTTGGTGGGCTTCAGTTAACATATTTCTCTAGGATTCTATATCAAAATTGGTGTTGATTTTTTCTATGTCAGTATTTATTCAACACCTATTCTTGCAACAGTAAATTTATTTACCACCTATGAAAAACAAATATCAAGCAATGTATCTTTCAAAAAAGATAATTAAGGCATGACTTGGGCAAATAAACTTTGATTTTTTAACTTAAATATGCAAAAGTAAAATATATATACACAAAAACTACTTCAACAAACTCTGAGTGTGATGGATCTGTCTGGTTAAATATTTTTTAAGCAATTTTTCATTGACAACATGTGTTAAACTTCACAGAGCAATGTGCATGAAGCACTTTGCATCTGTCAAAGCTTCTTAGAGTTAACTCCTTTTTGATATGTTTGGTTCTTTTGTATTGCAGTGTGCTTTATTTCTGCACATCAGATTCCAATATTGGTATTTTATGGGAAACAGGTGAATATAATCTTGGTAACTAAAGGAAGTGACTCTAAAAGTATTTTTTAAATAACAATCCATAAATGTATGGCTTCTAGAATTGAAAATTTAAAAACTAATTTTACACAAGTACTCAGTTGCTTATGCTGAATTAAAATAAAGATTGAGGTAAGATACATGTAGATCTCTACTTAAATATAAGATTTCTACTTAAATCTCTACTTAAATATACATGTAGAGCTCTACTTAAATTAACAGGGGAAAACTCCATGCTTTATGTTACTTTTATTTCCATTAACTTGTGGAAAAAAGAGTTAAAACATCGACTTTATTGGACAGCTGCATGTAAGTCAATGAATTTAGAATACACCCTCACATCATAAACAAAAATAAATACAAAATACTTAAAGACTTAAATATAACACATGATACCATAAAACTCCTAGAATAGAACATAGGCAAAACATTCCCTGACATAAATCATACCAATGTTTTCTTAGGCCACTCTCCCAAGGCAATAGAAATAAAAGCAAAAATAAACGAATGGAACCTAATCAAACCTATAAGCTTTTGTACAGCAAAAGAAACTATCAACAAAACAAAAAGACAGCCTACAAGCTGGGAGAAAATATTTGCAAATGATGCAACAAACAAAGGCTTAATTTCCAAAATATAAAATCAGCTCATACAACTCAACAACCAAAAAACAAACAACCCAATTGAAAAAATGGACAAAATACCTAAATAGACATTTCTCTAAAGAAGGCAAACAGATGACCAACAGGCACATAAAAAGATGCTCAACACCACGAATTATTAGAGAAATGCAAATCAAAACTACAATGGGATTATCACCTCACACCAGTCAGAATGGCCATCATTAAAAAGTCTACAAATAATAAAGGCTGGAGGGGGTTTGGAGAAAAGGAAACCCTCCTACATTGTTTGTGGTAATGTAAATTGGTGCAACCACTATGGAAAATAGTATGGAGGATCCTCAAAAAACTAAAAATAGAGTTGCCGATAATCCAGCAATCCCACTCCTGGGCACATATCCAGACAAAACTATAATGCAAAAAGATACATGCACCCCTATATTTATAACAGTACTATTCACAATAGCCAAGGCATGGAAACAACCTAAATGTCTATTGACAGATGAATGGATAAAGAAGACATGGAATGTATATACAATGCAATACTACTCAGCCAAAAAAAAAAAAAGAAATTATGCTATTTGCAGCAACATGGATGGACCTAGAGATTATCATACTAAGTGAAGTAAGCCATAAAGAGAAAGACAAATACCATATAATATCACTTATATCTGGAATCTGAAATATGACACAAATTAACTTATCTACAAAACAGAAACAGACTCACAGACATAGAGAGCAGATTATGGTTGCCAAGGGGGAGAGGGAATGCAGGAGGGATGGAGTGGGAGTTTGGGGTTAGCAAATGCAAACTAGAATGTACAATATAAAAACTGAAGTCCTACAGTATAGCATAGGGAACTATATTCAATATCCTGTGATAAACCATAATGGAAAAGATGATTAAAAAGAATATATATATATATAACTTAACCACTTTGCTTTACAGCAGAAATTAACACATTGTAAATCAACAATATTTCAATAAAATAAATTTTTAAGAACAATAAAATTAGAAAAAAAATTGGCTTTATATCAGTCCCATGTGTAGTAGTATTCACTTAGTAGATCTCTTAGGACAAATTATGAAATTCCCATTAATTAATAATGCACAAACCAATAGATTTACTAGAAATTGTTATTCCTTTCTTTGTCACCTTCCTTAGTTTGGCTATGCAGCAAGATCCTTTTTCCCCTCCACACACCACATTTTTAACACAGTAAAATTGAATTGGATTGAAGAATTGCTGTAGAATTGAAGTCTTGGTGAAAGGAACCATCACTGAATGACATTCTATACATACGAGCTTGCCCAAAGGGGGTTTTGTTCTTTCCCAGCACAGAAGGTTTCTGCTGACATCAGAAGCATAAGAGATTTTGTATCTCTTGTTCCTCAACTTCAAATTTGTTGATTTCATCACTGGTGCATTGTAGTTTCTTTCTAGTCACTGTAGTTATTTCAAAATTATGTAAAATTATGTACAATTATTTCAAGTTCCCTCTGTCTGTCTGTCTCTATCTCTCATAGTTATACCAATTCAACCATCTCTGTCCAACTGTCAATTTTTACTTTTGCATCTCATTTTTCAGTTTTGCCCCTGTTTCCTCTCATCCCTGGTAGGGCAGTAGTTTGGATACAATTCCAGTTGTTATTTAGAACACACCCACCACAGCCAGATGATGGCATATGAAGCATCATGATGAGTGTCTTTAAAATAAGCAGGCTGCAATAAGAGCGAGCAGTCTCTCTTAAGAATATTCACCTGAAATTAATATAATATTATAAATCAACTATAATAAGACAGAATATTCACATTTGCATTATAGCCAAACCCAATGGGTACTTTGGAAAGATTGGGAGTGTAGAAAGCTAAAAATTTCCATGACAGCACGTCCATATGGTAAAACAAAACAAATAAAATACCTTGAGCTATGGATGAATTTAATTAGGGAAATATAACAAAAGTAGAAGGATGAAGGTATAGAAAAAGATAGATAAATCCTACTTATGAGCATGTTAAGAAAACATGTACATCATAAATTTTCTGAAATACTTTTTTGAATTTGACTGACTTGCGGGTCACCTTTAGCTTGAATATGTCTTTTAAATGGCAATCAGTTCATTTTAGATTGACTCAGAGAAGTCTAGTCATTTATTAATAGGGCATTGTTTGTTAGCTGAAATATGTGAACCATTTTAATGTTTTCTTTCTTTCACAATTATTATTTTTTAAATACTGGGTATCAAAAATAGATTCTTGTCTAAAATATTGCAGTTTTATTGCACATATTTTAATTACATTTCAATTATTTGCAAATAAAACATTAGTACTAAGAGTAACTGACTTTAAAATTAAATATTAGCTTTTTCATCTTTTAAAGTAAGAACTGTTATTTTAATTGATTCCTGAAGCAAAAGTTCAGATCACACAGGAATTTTATATATCTTCTCTCTTCATTACAAGGAAAAGTGAGGGATTTTATCTGATCATTTGGAATTTTTTCTTTGAAACTGAGTATGCATGTCCCCACTATGTTGTTATCTGTATGGACCTATTTATTAGGAATAGCCTTTAAAGGAGTAAATCAGTATATTTTATGACAATGTAACAAATGCTTTTTTCATAGAAACATTTATATCCAGCATGATGCACAGAGTCTGTAAGAAAAATTAACACCCACAGTAATAAAGGTTAATTTTGACCAAACCTTTTGGAAAATATTCTACACTTTTGGAAAATCCTGTTTATAACAGTATTATATTCCAAAGGTAATATATCCTTGGATGACTGAAAAATCCAACATTCCACTTCAATATGAAGTGGCTTCAGCACCCACGGCTACTTCAAAAAGAGCAAGTCCAATCAACCTGGATAGTTTTCCATCCAGGAAAATGGCTCAGCTGCTCTCCATGCCCAACTGCCAACTCTTACCGCCTCCTTACCTCTCACCTCCTCTTTCCTGCCTGCAATCTGTCCACACGCATTTCATTTTACCCGTGTAATACACATGTACTGGAGCCATCTAAAGACCACTTTCAGCATTACGTGACAGTTAAAAGAAGCATCAATTCAACGTTAAACCTTTGAAAAGTAATGCAGTTGTTTAATGTAGATTTCTGACAGGAGATGAATAAGGCAACGTTACATTAAAAAAATAATAATAGTAGGAAAAAGTCATTAACGTTTTCTTTACACATATCTCTTTTCACTGTTGTACTTTTTCTAACAGGTGCTTTTTCACTCAACTTCCTTTTTCTCTCTCCTCCTCTATAGATTCCACTTTCACAATTTCTCCTTCTTCACTCCTTTTTATCTCTCACCCTTTCTCATGTATTGATGTATGTTCTGTTCTGTCTTTAGCCTTTTTAGTGAAGGCTAAGTGGTTTATCAGAAAAGAAAACTGTCCTTCCTCTTTAGAAGTTGTGGGTAGGGATAGATCACAAATATTTGCTTTTAAAAAAAAATTACTTCCTTATTAAAAAAAATATTGGAGTATGGTTGATTTAAAATGTTGTGTTAGTTTCACATGTACAGTAATGTGGATCAGTTATACATATACATATTTCCACTCTTTTTAAGATTCTTTTCTCATATAGGTCATTACAGAGTATTGAGTAGAGTTCCCTGTATATACTATAGAGTAGGTCCTTATTAGTTATCTATTTTGTATATAGTAATGTGTGTATGTCGATCCCAATCTCCAAATTTATTTCCCCCTTTCCCCTCTGGTAACCATAAGTGTGTTTTCTACATCTGTGACTCTATTTCTGTTTTGTAAATAAGCTCATTTTTACCATTTTTTTTTTTTTAGATTCCACATATAAGGGATATCATATGTTATTTGTCTTTCTCTGTCTGACTTACTTCACTCAGTATGACAGTCTCTAGGTACATCCATGTTACTGCAAATGGCATTATTTCATTCTTTTTATGGCTAATATTCCATTGTATGTATGTACCACATCTTCTTTATCCACTTCTCTGTTGATGGACATTTAGGTTGCTTCCATGTGTTGGCTATTGTAAATAGTGCTGCAATGAACATTGGGGTGCATGTACCTTTTTGAACTATGGTTTTCTTTGGATATATGAATATTTGTAGTGTGTTGTGTTTCACTGTAACATCTTCCTATACCACACTGGTATACATCCAAAAAAGTGGGCTGCAGTGTTTACTGTGGTATCTAGTGCCCCTTCCAACTAACAAAGCAATCATTTTATTTTATTTTTTCCTTTATTTAATTTAAAAATGTTTATTAATCTAAAGAAATTGCTTTCATTTGAAATTGTGACTAAAAGTAAAGAGTAAGTTAAAATGTAAAAGTACAATCTCACATTTAGAAAAAAGGAAAAATAACACATGTAAATGTTATTTTCTTTGTTTTGTTCTGTCTTTCCAGCTTTATTGAGATATAATTGACATAAAATTGTGTAATTGTACGGTGTACAATGTGATGGTTTGTTACACTTATATATTGCAAAATGTTTACCATAATAAGGTTAGTTAACATATCCTTTACCTCACACAATTACCACTTTGCTATTGTTGTTGTTATGGTGAGAACGTTAAAGTGCAATAGTCAAAGTGTACAAATTTCCAGTTATAAGTTATAAGATATAAGTTATAAATTATAAGATATATGTTATAAGTTCCTGGGATCTAATGTCCAGCATGGTGACTATAGTTAACAATATTTCTTCCTTTTCTAATTGGCCTGGGCATACTTTTTAGTTTTTCTTTTTATAATGTCTCTGAACACAGTGCCACCTGACTTGTTCTAATTGTCCTCCTTGTCTCCAATCCCTTGGAAACCTTGTTGTTGGGAAATTTGGGGAAGACTTAGAGAAAACAAATTGCTAATTGTTCAGTTCCCCTGTCTGAATGTCTAGTGCATACCTATCGAGGATATGATGAACTGCTGTCATATAAAGCATGCTACAAATTTATTCACACACAAAATTTTGTATATAACTTTAGTTCTTCAGACTTGTGGCTGTCAAGGTGGGGGGGGTGAGGGATGGATTGGGAATTTTGGTGTTAGCAGATATTATATATAAAACTATTATATATAAAATGGATAAACAATAAGGTCCTACAGTGTAGCACAGGGAACTATATTCAATATCCTGTGATAAACCATAATGGAAAAGAATATGAAAAAGAATGCGTATATGTATAACTGAGTCACTTTTCTGTACAGCAGAAATTAACACAACATTGTAAATCAACTATACTTCAATAAAAACAAACAAACAAAAAACCCCACATTAGTTCTTTATCTTGCATACAGCAAACTGCCTAATGGGGATTCAAATGGAGTGCAGACTAAGAAATCCTTGCATTATCTCAGATTTCCTAATCTCCAGCACCTAATTTGGTCTCAATTCCATCAAATGATCTCTTGTTGTTTGTTTGTTTGCTTACTTGTTTCTTCTTCAGAGCAGCCCTGGAAAATACTTTTTCACATTCTACAAAATTATCTTAACCAGTAATATGAATTCAGCTGGCTGACCATGTTTCTGGAATTTTTTTTTTCTCTAAGCTCTTAATAATTTTTCTACTAACTTGCTGTAGTATAATTACTCAAAATGTAATCCACCTAATTTTATGGACTACCACAATATTCCCTCTAGCCTGGATATATATGCAAATACTTTTGCTATTTTTGTAAGTTAATAGTTTAGGTACAAGACTTATAAATAGGGACAATTATTCAAAATGTCATGTGGGTTGTCTAGGGCTGTCTTATGCACCAGAAACAAAATATACATCTTTGATGCTGTGATTCAGTGAATAATTCCTAATGTCTTATCCTCCAAATTTTTACCTACTCTCCATCAGTTCTTAATCTTTTAAAACTGTCACACTGTATTATTTCAGTAGTATGTTCAAATTACAGCAGAATAATCAACAAATATATTAATTTGTACTTTTTTCTTGCTTTATCCACCCTCATTTTTTCTTGCAATAACCGTCAATCATTCTATTTCTGGTTCCATTTCCATGTTTGTGTTTTCTCATTTCAAGAAAATTGTGCTTCAGAGAAGGAAGAATTTCATGATAAATATCCTTCATAGCATTTGATTTGGAAAGCTGTTGCTTCATTATGCTTAGACAAGGTTTACTTGCAGAACATTGGAAAGGAGCTGCTTCATGTTACACCTTTGGAGGCTAGACCACAGGTACTAGGCTTCAAGCCTCTAAAAATATGTCTATACCCAAGCATGAGATGGAAGATGCAGGGTCATGCTCTCCAAATGTCTATGGATTTGTTACCAGACTATTACAGACCCTAGATTAGAGGGATCTTTCTAAGTGTTCTGATGTTGCTAAGAACCCCAGCTTCCTTTGCCTGACCTCCCTAGTGGTGTCTATTTTCTTCTAACCTAGAACAATGGAGGTTCAGTGGTAGATACAATTTCATCAAAAAATCTTAATATATGACAGGTCTTATATAACTAATTTAGTAGAATAAGGTTCATGACCATCAAATAAACATGTTTGAAATCCTTTTTCTCCTATCCCTGGTAAATGCTCTCCACATGCCTTTTTGTGCTCTTTGGGAATAAGAGTCCTCATGTAGTAATTTCAAATCATTTTTTATTTCTAGGCTATGATAGCAGTACACTTACTGGTAAATTTGGTCCCAGACAATGCAAATGGACAAGAGTCCTGAACCATTTCACTTTGATCCTTTTTCTCCCATAAATGAAATAGTCAAATTGCTCAGCTATTAGCTATTAGTAACTTTAGTACTTATCACCAGTCTGAAAACTTATGAGAAATTTCTCAAAAATGCTCAATCTAGATTGCACATATAGCCCTGATGAGGTCTAATTCTCTCACTAATACCTACAGTCTGTGTGCATTAACACAGAATAGTTTCTGTAATTTTCTTCCAAAGAAAAGGCAATGGCATCATCTCTTGACACCTCACAAAGTAACCCACATTTTCAAGAACGAACTTCTGGCCAGTATTGACATAGGTATATCAAGGGAAATACAGAAATGATGCAAAATCCTTACCAAGTGTTATAGACTAAATTGTGTCCACCCAAATCCATATGTTGTAGCCCTATGCCTCAATGCAACCATATTTGGAGACAGGTACAAGTGCCCTTCATTGCATTTGATTTTGAAAAATTAAGTTCATTTCATTATTCTTAGACAAGAAGACAATTAACATTAAATGAGGTTATAAATGTGGGGCCTTAATCCAATACGATCAGTGTCCTTATAAGAAGAGAAAGAGATACCAGGAGCAACTGTGTACAGAGGAAATGTTATGTGGAACACAATGGAAGATAACCCTAGCAGACTAATACATCGTTATAATCCCAGTCTTTACTGTAAGATTTTGAGGCATTTTAAAGAAGTATATACATAAGTATATACTGTAAAACCAATCTGGACTTTTCCAAAAACCTCATATTCAGTGTCTAATGCTCTGTCTTCCTTTTTACCTATATGATTTAAATTCTCCATTTATTAGCTTTTCTCCCATATGCTTGTTCATAAAGGGTACTGTGAGGTGTTGTAGTCATTTGCCAAAGTTTCTTAAAAAATCCTCACTCCTGAACAGAATAACAAGCAGGAATTATAGTGTAAACTGTTAAGCAAACACTTTTTCCTCTTCAGAGGATGAGCAAGGATTGAAATACAAACAAAACAGTTCACAAAAGGAAGGAAAATAAATGGCTAACAAGAAAGGATTGTTTGGATTACATGAGTCACAGGGTAGAACAATCACTGCAATAACCCAGTAAACATTTTCTAAAGCACTTACCAGGTAAAGCAGTAAATGTTTATGAGAAAAACATGATCTAACCTGATCTAACAAAACCTACAAGAGAAGTACTATTTCTGTTCCTATTCTACCTAGAAGAAAACAGGCTTAGTAATTTTGAATAAAGCACTGATATTTTCTTTTATGTAGGTGTGTATGTGTGTGACCAAAAAAATATAAGTCAATGTGCCATCAATGGTTATATCTAGGAATAAAACCTTGGATTATTGTTGCTCACTTGTTCTTCTCTTCTCCTTCCCCTTCTTTGTCTCCTCCTTCTCCTCCTCCTTCTCCTCCTCCTCCTCTTTTGGACTTTTGAATCATTGAGTAGTAATATGCTCTGCTATTATAATTAGAGAAATTGATGTTAACATTTTTTAGTAAGAACAAAAGAGCATGTAATCTAATTTATTTTAGAGTTATTCAACTCATAAAGGTCACTGATCTTTAAAACAAATAATAAATATTCTCAAAAAATAAAATGAATAATTAACTGTGTTAAGATTTTGGACTTCACTACTATATAATTGCCACAAAAATCAAATATAATTTTCAACTGCCAAATTTTAGAGTGCACAAATCTAACCAGGATCTAATGAAAATAGACATTCCTTTTTGTTTTTTTTTTTTTCTTTAGCAGCTTTATTCTTATTTGCAATAACTGGAAGGGACCATGATTTACTTGAATGGGTGAATGGATAAACAAACTGGCATATCTACACAATGGAATATTATTTTTTAATTTTTTAAATTGAAGTATAGTTGATTTACAATACTGTGTTAGTTTCAGGTGTACAGTAAAGTGATTTCATAATACATATATATGTATATATCTATAATCTTTTTTATTCTATTATAGTTTATTATAAGATATTGAATATAAGATATTTAATTCCCTGTGCTATACAGTAAATCCTTGTTGTTTATCTATTTTACATATGATAGTGTATATCTGTTAATCCTATACTCCCAATATATCCCTCCTCACCCAGGCATTCTTATATATTACCGTTGGAAATATTTATTATTATAAACATGCTAGTAACAGAGGAATGTATTGCAAGGTCCTTTACAATGCTGATACTCTGATGCACAAAAGTTCCACTTTTAGGATCCTTTCCTAAGAAAATAAAGAGAAATGTTGACAAGATGTTCATCGCAGGCTTGTTTGTAATATCTGCATATTGGAGATAACATAATAACCTACTTTATAGGAGTGATAAACGACAACACATCTGTACCAAAAATTGTAATGGAGGCATTAATGTAAGATATCCAAAGATTGTTATAAATATCATTAAAAAATTAAGTAAAAATATAAGGAATGCAAAATTTGAGATGTGATATTAAAATATTTAGATTTTATGCAGAATAATCTTAACAATGTTTTCATCCATTGATAAGTCTGTAGGTGATGTTTCCTTATTTTCTTCATATTTCTCTTGTTGTTTTTTCCCATTGGTTACATACCAAGAGAGAAAGTAATGAATGTGCAGATGAAACCATTTTGGTCCATGGTGCAAATATATTTCTCATTGAAAAATAGTATACTGGAATCCATATTTTATTGATCAGTTTCCTGTGCCCTGTAGACCTTAGTCCATCTACCTCTGATAAGGACATCCAATCGCTTGGTTTTCTGATCAGAAAAGATTACTGAGATAAGAACTATGACTTAGTAAGTCCAAAAGATTATGCAAACCACATGAGGCCAATGAGTAGATAGCATGCCATACCAATGTAACATGCCAACTTCATCGGGTGATCATTTTAAAAACAAAATCTGTGTTTCATTATAAAGGCAAATATTAAGGAAAACAGAGACAGACAACATAATCGAAGAGGAAATATCTATTTTGTGGTTTATGCCCATTTCTCCTCAGAGCATTTGAAAAACGAATATAATTTAATTTCATTCGCAATGTTCACTATTTCCTCCAACACTGAATTGAAATGAAGAGCCATACAATTGAATAGCAACAATGTGTTGTTTGAATAAATAATGTCTGATTAACCTTCAGATAGAAATTTTTAAAATCTAAGTAACAATGACTTTTTTTGATTCTCAATGTATCCTTTCAAGTATGTATTGTGGTTCATAGCTTTTTATTTAAAAAATATGTGTGTATGTATATTTTTCACAACATGAATTTTCAGTGACAAAAAAATAAGTTCTTTAGAATATCTGTCTAACATGCAGGCCATATATATGCCAAAAGCTTATTCATTTATTGTTAATTAATGTATTTAATAGTATGAATATATGATACTGTATTCTCTTAAATATTTCACATTAATATTATGCAATATCTAACAGTACTCTTAGGTTTATGTGCTTTCCTTCAGCAATAAGATTTGTTGTTATCTCTGTGATTACTTTCACAAATTTCTTAGTTATAGTATTATATTCCTTATAATTCATTCAACACTGAATGATGTCGCCTTAATTTCCTGAAAGTTATATGCAAATAGATTTTTTAAAAAATCAGTTTGCAGGGACTTCCCTGGTGGTTCAGTGGTTGAGACTTCACCTTCTAATGCAGGGGGTGCAGGTTTGATCCCTGGTCAGAGAGCTAAGAGCCCACATGCCTCAGGGCTGAAAAACTGAAACATAAAATAGAAACAATATTGTAACAAATTCAATAAAGACTTTAAAAATGGTTCACATCAAAAAAATCTTTAGAAAAAAGATCAGTTTGCATAATTTGTCCAAATGACAATTGGCTTACTAGTTGGGCCACTGTGCTTTCTTTGTGATTCATGTGAAACTATTGATAGTTTTATTCACTATTTGATAATCAGTTCTTATAACAGACATAGTTAGAAATACAAATGAAATGTCTCACCATTAAATTCAATTACTAGCTATTCCGTGGTTTCTGTACTTTCTTTTTTAGCTGCTTGTGCAAGATCATTACTTCTTTTATTCATTTATGCCAGTATATTTATTGACATCTGTATTCCCAATGGAAATCTGTTTATAATGCTCACTGTTTACATTTTCAATACTAGTCAGTTATAGCAATTACATTATTATTTGCCTCAGCATTTCAAAAGTCAGTCAATAACACAATCATTACTTTACAAAAGTGCAAATTTAACCAATGGAAAAGCCATTAGCCTAGATGGTAGATTCTGAATCCTGGCTGCATGTTGGAATCGTAGTCTAACCAGAGGTAAGTTTGGAGATGTTTTTTAAATTAAGTAACCACTGCAATGGTTGTGAAAATCCTAATGGCAAAATTATTACTAAAAATATAATTCTTTGAAATAATAAGTACATATTTTAATTTTGTGAGATCTTTTTTCATATTTTCATCTAAGTCTACTCAGCTTTCTATCAGCCACTTGATACCCTGACAGAAACATTCATTGTTCACTGAAAAATAACTTATATAGTAAACCTTGAATATTTGGTTTAAAAATATAACCCATTACTTACATAAACTTGTTTATATTGTATAATTTGCTTAACTTTTTGTGAAACATAATATATAAGCTAACAAAGGATTTCAAGTAACAAAAGAAGAGATAGAACAAGATGGCAAATGTGGAAAACATTTATTTTAATCAATAATTAAAGAAGGGCAAATTGAATCAAACTGACAAACATTTTTAAGAGA